>NC_085009.1:9224804-9232304 GCF_963854185.1 Sardina pilchardus | reverse complement strand
TTAATATAGAAACTGTGCTTGGATAGGGATCATGTTAGATTTGTGGTCTGGGGTAGAGACAGGGCTCTCAGGGTTAAAATCCACACAGTGTGTGCTTGAGGACTTTGATGTAAAAATGAGTGTATGTGTGTATTTAGGGTGGGGTGTGGGGGGGGGGGTGCTTATAAGGGAAAATCTGCGTAACAGCTTTACTTTGAAATAAATCTTTGTTGATCCTAAATGTGTACCTTGGCCCGAGCGAGTGTGACATCTTACACATGCCCCCCTAGACCACCGTGGAGAACTGGTGGTGTTTTTGCGAGCTGTTAACGGCATGTTACAGGTATTCGCCGGGATGGAAAAAAATGGCAGCCAGGGGAGAGCAGAGAAGGCAAGTCGCGGTGCGGTGCGGTAGACTTTTTTGCGGTGGCAGCCTGCCGGCGATGTTTTTACGACCGGCATGTTTCGGACGGCACGACAGAGGTCAAGGGCCCCCTTGGCGTCCGGGCGGGGGCGTCCACTCATAACGCGGAGAAGTGGAGAAGAAAAGAGGAGGAAGGAGCACAAGCGGTCTTTGACATGCTTCGCTTCCTTTCATGACTCTTGGCTTTCGGAGGCCTGGCTCCCCATACAAAATCTACTTCCCATCCGCTGCAAGCACATTCCTATCCCACAAACCTTTCGCCCCCCGAACAGACGGCAGTGACCCCTGCCTATCCTGTCCTGTCCAACACAACCCCACCTCCCCATCCCCCCCACCAGTGTCAGGAAAGACAGTGACATGATCCAGTCATCCAGACAAGCAAGCTTTGTCTGCAAGATGTGTCTGTCCTTCTAGAAGGAACCAGAGTCCTTTGGTGTCTGCCGTGAAAGGCAGACACGCGAGTGTGAAATTATTCCAAGCTGTTGCAAACGCCGCCCAGAATGACATACGCAGTCGGGAAACTCAAATTGTCCATGTGTCCGTCAACTTAAGTCCCGGTCCTGAAGCAAAGGAACATTCTGGAAGAGCATACAGCGCCCACTCCTGAGGAGAGATGAAGGATTTGTGAAGCGAGTGGATGTGTTTGAGCAGTAGGAGTACAACAGAGGTGCTTAAAGAATATTGAAAAAGTTCCCTTCTTTTTGGCACCAGTACACAAAGCACGGCTTCCGCTAGGCTCCCGGTGCAGACGAGCGCTTCATGGGAACCGGGGCTCGGCAGAGAAGTTCTCCATACTCCGTTTAATCTCTGTCGTCCACAGCTGGTAAAAGCAGATTTCCGTGTCTCCAGAGGGGCTCAAATACTCCTCAGTCATGCTGGATCGCATCCATCCGACTGAATCGCACACACACACACACACACACACACACACACACACACACTATCGCAGATACACACACACACACACACACACACACATAAAGACACACACACACACCCATACAATCTCAGATGTACACACACGCACAGACACACACACACACACAATCTCAGATACACACACACACACACACACACTGAAAACATCAAAAGCACACCTCAGACTTGAAACCCTTTCCCTTTGCGCCACTCATCCCCCCCCCCCGTCCCCCACAAAAAAGAAAAAAGTTGCACAACGATCAAAAAAGGAACCGCGCGCCCGTTTGCCAAAACCGATAACGACCGTCGTAACTCCCTCCGCAGATCTGGCAGAGGGAGAAAATCATTCCAGCGCCGACCATTACACTTTTAGAGGCTTCTGCATGGAACCAGAGACTCACGGAGGACGCTAAATCACCAGTACTTCAGATTTCATGTGACGCAGCTGAACTTGAAAACCAGAAGTAAAAAAGTAGGAGCTACTTTTTTTAAAAATAGCCTCAAACGAAGTGAAGGCAATCAAAATGATCACATTGAGTTTTACTTGCGTAGGAAGCCTTGAGTAAACCAAGAGCCTATATTCGTCTTTGAACGCAGGTTAAAGGGCTGTGAACTGAGGAAAGCTCTGCTTTGACCGGATTGTGAAAGTGATTGCATAGTATTGCAGTATTGCATCAAAATGGATCAACCTTGGTGTAAATAAAAACAAGCTCTTCCCAACTGCAGTACTAGTTGTCCACAATGGCAAGGAGAAACAAACACGCACACACACACACACACACACACACACACACACACACACACACACACACACACAAACACACTGTGAAAAGAAGAAATGTACTGGAAAATATGTTTAAAGTGTTTATAATCCAAACTTTAAAATCCTTTAGAAATCTGTGATTTGTAAGAACTCTACTTACAGACATACCAACAATTCAAAGCAAGGTGCATTTTGTAGACAGTGTGAAGCATACACTGATATATTGAACACACACACACACACACACACACACACACACAGTCTCTCATTTTCACAGCCTGTCTACTCTAGTAGAAAATATGCAGTATAAATCCCTCATCTGTACTCTTTCATATTCAGCAATCAGAATGTGGCTCAAGACTGCAAATCTGCTCTGCTTTGAACAGGGTGCACTCCTCGTCCCTGGCTGTGCAGTATGATCACACACTCACATGCAGTTGAATGTGAAATAGAAAGTAGAACCCTACCATAGCACCTACTCAACAACCCATACACACATACAGTACAGACGCACAGACACACAGCTACACTCACACACACGTACACACCTACACACACACAGACACACAGACATTCAGACACACAGCTACACACACACACACACACACACACACACACACACACACACACATATAACACACACACACCCAAACACGGACACACAAACACACGGACACACAGATACACAGACACACAGACACACACTCATACACACACACACACACACACACACGCACACACACGAGGATGCGGGAAGAGTAATCGTCTGGCAGACCTGCCCTTCCACACCCCGTGCTGAAGCTGAAAGTGCTGAATAGGAGAGAACAGCGATCCATCCCACTGCTGACAACAGGCCCTGGCCACTGCCCCAGCCGGCTGCTCTGGCAAGCACCGCCATCCCTCAAGAACAACTCACTCTGGGACACACACACACACACACACACACACACACACACATATACACACACACACACACACACAGTACACACACACACACACACACACACACACACACACACATACTGTACAGTACACACACACACACACACACACACACACACACAGACCAGATGTAAACATCTGCTCCCATATGCATACAGACGTAACCAATGTACAGTATATGCAATTCCACATACACAGACACAGACGCATACAGTATACGCACACCGCACACACTCCCATGTTCCTCCGAAACCAGAGTGCGTACACACACTCACACACACACACACACACACACACACACACACACACACACACACACACACACACACACACACATACCACACACACACACACACACACTCACACTCACTCAAAGAATCCATCGAGCTCGTTGGGTTTGGGCGGCTGAGTACACTGCAGAGCGGACCACAAGCATAACTTATTCCCGAACAGCCCGTAATTTGTCTGTAACAAGTTGAGGGAAGAAAAGTTACATCTTCCTGCTGTGGGCCTGGCCCCTGCCTATGAGGGCCTGACTCAAGTTAGTGGAGCGGGAGGGTTTTAAAACAACAGAGGCAGCGGCCATATTTCATTCAGGGGAGAGAAGTGACAGGGAGAGACAGAGGGAGGGAGAGAGAGAGAGGGAGAGAGAGGGAGAGAGAGAGGGAGGAAGGAGGGAGAGAGAGAGAGAGAGGGAGTGAGAAAGGGAGGAAGGAGAGAGAGAGAGAGAGAGAGAGAGAGAGAGAGGGAACGCGAGAAATCGCCTCCACAGCACCTAGTGCACTATACTGGGTGAACCGAATAACCTTGCAGCTGCAGCTCTGCCTTACACGGCACAACCACACCACACAATCACACACACACACACACACACACACACACACACACATAAAAACTAGGGCCGGGACTTTAGCGCGTTAATTACGATTAATTAATTACACAAACATTAATGCATTAAAAAAATTGACGCATTTTAATCGTATGCCTATTTATTTTTGCACCGCGGAACGTTTCTCACTGGATGAGTTTCAGACGGACCGATTATACTGGAGCACCAAGTAACGCGCATGAGTTCGGTTCAGACAAAACAAACCACAGTGGCACAGTGAACATGAACAAAGAAGCTGATGTGACCGCTTTGGTTGGCCCCGTGGATGGGAAAGACAAAAAACGAACGGATGGAAGCGTAGATGTGTGCAACCTATGCAACAAGGACGTATCACCGCAGGTATCACCTCAGTGCAAAACATAAAGCAGCTAGCTGCTAGCGTGGACAAAGTGACTTGAGGGAAACCTCTGAGCTTTATTTATTAAACAAATAGCAACCGAGTTGCTGTTACAACCACAACTCACACTTATAACAGTAATCCACCGCACCTAATTCCATGTCCAACTTTCATAGACCTAAAAGAAACTTCACACTCAGAACCGCATACAAACACACACGCACACACGTAAACTCCGCCCCCCAGTTCCCCTTAAAGGGACACAACAATTTCATGAACTCAACTCAAGGTAACAGGTGACACAATTAACAGGATATCACAGTATTATAGTTTACAGAAGGCCTACCTATCTATAGGCTATATGGATTTCTGAAAATGTACTATTTCTAAATATGGTACTGCTACACTTTATGGCAAAAATTGCACTGGTATGTTGGACTTATTAATAAACAATATTTTTGTTGCTTAAGCTTAGGCCTATGTATTCAGTCATTATCCAATAGTAGGCTATACTAAAAATCCATGTGAAAAAAAAATTCTTCTCACTGTTCTCAGGTCATATATTCATATACAATTAAAATGCGATTAATTTCGATTAATTAATTACAAAGCCTCTAATTAATTAGATTAATTTTTTTAATCGAGTCCCAGCCCTAATAAAAACACATGACCATCTCAGTCTTATACACCACACCACACTACATAATCACATACACACACACACACACACACACACACACACACACACCTATAACCACATACATTGATGTGTAAAGCGTTCTCCCTCAGTCAGCATGCTCCCTCTAAATCTATTATTTTCCTTTTTTCTCTTCAGTGCCTTGTCTCTCTCTCTCTCTCTCTCTCTCTCTCTCTGTTTGCGTGTGTGTGTGTGTGTGTGTGTGTGTGTGTGTGTTTGACTGTGTGTGTGGGTGTGTGTGTGTGTGTGTGTGTGTGTGTGTGTGTGTGTGTGTGTGTGTGTGTGTGTGTGTGTGTGTGTGTGTGTGTGTGTGTGTGTGTGCTTGACTGTGTATGTGTGTGCACTGGTCTATCAAACATGCTCTCCGACCTCCATTAACCAACATTCCAGGCAACAAAATCTCTAGCCGACATAGCCACGATGCCCCAGCAATGCTTTCAGGGTGTGTATGTGTGTATGTGTGTGTGTGTACGGGGACAGGGGTGGTGTGTGTGTGTGTGTGTGTGTGTGTGTGGGGGGGGTGTTGTCCATGGCCACAGCCATGTACAGCTTGCCCCGGCAGAGCCATTTGTCAGCCACTCGGTGACATTTACTGGGGAAAAGTCAACCGGGCACCACGCGGCCCTGAAAAAGTCAAACACAAAAGCCACAAGAACATTGAGTGGAGTGTGTGTGGTGTGTGTGTGTGTGTGTGTGTGTGTGTGTGTGTGTGTGTGTGTGTGTGGGGGGGGGGGGGGGGGGGGGTGGCACACAGGCCCCATCTGAACTCTGGTCCACTCCAACAGTTATGGGCGCCCGGCGACACAGAGCAGTGACAATCACAGGCTGCAAATCTGCCGTCACTGAAGAGAGAGAGAGAAGGGGGGGTGAAGAATGAAAGAGAAAGGGGAAAAGGAGGTCAAGAGTGAGTGAAAGAGAATGTGAGAGAGAGGGGGGGGGAGAGAGAGAGAGAGAGGAAGATGGGGGGTGATGTGTGTGTGTGTGTGGGGGGGGGGGCGGTTAAACTGCACGAAAGAGGAATAGGCCAAGAATGCATTCATTCTTTTCGTCAGAAAAATAGAATTCCGAAAAAGTGCACGAACATAAGGGGAGGGGGGAGGGGGATAGGGGGGGGGAGTCTGCTCCTTGGAGTCCGTGGCCCTCAGGCGAAAGTGGGGGGGAAACAGACCACACACACGCATCCAATTCATCAATTTAACAACAAAATCGGAGCCACAGCGCTCCACACAAAGACAAGAGCTATCTGTGTTCACACAGTGGGGATATGTACAAGATAAAGAGAAGATCAACACTTTAATGCACTCACACACACACACACAGAGAGAGAGAGAGAGAGAGAGAGAGAGAGAGAGAGAGATAAATAAAGATTGAGAGAAAGAGATACAGATAGACAGGGACAGATGACAGAGAGAGAGAGAGAAAATGAGAACGAGAGAGAGAGGGAGAGAGAATGAGAGAGAGAGAGAGAGAGAGGAAAACACACATACATACTCCAATTATCCCTCCTCTATCCAGCTCAGTCACAACAAGAAATCAATCTGGCATTGCACTCATTTATTTCAGCAAATACTTATTGACAAATGTAGCTTTTTTCATATGTATTCCTTTTTGTTTTGTTTTATATCTTTCATCTTTAACAACAAATCCAGATATGCTAAATGGTCAAATACATTTCACAATCGATACAAGTAAGTAGTGAGTCACTAGTTCCCACAGGTATCAATTTCAAGTCTCCAGAAAAATCTAGAAGCGAGTGTCCAATTCAGGCAGGTCTGTAATTTCAGGTGTGTGGAAAGGTCTAGAAGCAAATCTCCAGCTCCCGCAGGTTTATGCTCTTTTGGAGTTTGCCAGTTTACTCCAGGCCTCCTGATCTGTTATAATCTGCGGTAATCTACCCTAATGCACTCCAGTGATCTCCGACTAGTCTCATCCCTCTCAAGGGGTCTCCACTATTGATCCGGCCAATCAATGCGAGGCGCGCTCGGGGCACAGGGATTAGGACCTGCCCCTTGACCCTCACATCTGCCCATTGATTGGTCGCTCAGCTGGGAATAGCCCGGCCGTGGAGAGGGCGCGTGGATAAACATTCGGCTCGGCCCCTCCTTGTCTTTTCTCTCACACTCTCACACGTAAATACACACTTAAATGTGTGTGTGTGTGTGTGTGTGTGTGTGTGTGTGTGTGTGTGTGTGTGTGTGTGTGTGTGTGTGTGTGTGTGTGTGGAGGGGGGTTGAGGGTAGACACATGGACACAGACACTCACACACATACACACACACACACACACACACACACAAACACACACACACACACACACACAGATGTGCCAGGGGACGAGCGCACAAAAAAGCCTATTGATGAGCGCATGGCTTTATCAGGTGTCCAGACAGCAGTGACGGATCTGAACGCTGCTGCTCACATCTGCGCTACATAACGGCCTCTGACTCAGCATTCCCCCACACCACAGAGAACACAGCACAGCACCCGCCACTGAGCTGTGTGTGGGAGAGAGAGAGAGAGGGATAGTGAGAGAGAGGGAGAGAGAGAGAGAG
>NC_085009.1:9204804-9209804 GCF_963854185.1 Sardina pilchardus | reverse complement strand
GTGTGTGTGTGTGTGTGTGTGTGTGAGGCAGAGAGAGAGAGAGAGAAACATAGAAAGGGAGAGAGATACTTCTAAAACACACATTCAGAAATGAACTGATAATACTGTAGTTTGAACAACTGGTCTTTCAAGAGACTGACAGACAAACCCTGATGTTTACTGGACACATCGCCCAATGACGTATCACAAACATAAAAGAGTTGCCTGTCTTTAATGCATACAATCCATACAGCAAGCTCCAATCCATCCTGGATTAGTGGATTTATCAGATTCCCTCATGCAAACACATACCATTTCTTTCCTAAATGGTGCCTGTACTGTACTGTAGGTGCAGACGGATATAAAGCATGGATGCCATTCATGTGATGCAGTAACCGCCATTATGGCTGCTCTCAACATGTGGGCGCGAGGAGGTTCTGGACTACATATGGACTGCACCGCAATTGTTGGCTCTCACTGTTAATGATTGTGTGTGCCAGTGTGTGTGTGTGTGTGTTGGTGTGTGTGTGTATGTATGTGTGTGTGTGTGTGTGTGTGTGTGTGTGTGTGTGAGTAAGTGTGTGGGTAACTGTGTGGGTACGTGTGTGTGTGTGTGTGTGTGTGTGTGTGCGTGTGTGTATTATTACAAGCTAAAAGAGAGAGAGCACACACACCCCCTCATTGGTCTGTCAGAATGCGGTGATATTTTCGGAAGCGTTCCTCCGCCCCGACCCCCCGCGTTACACCCGCTGCAAAACCCCCACCCCCCACCCCCCACCCCCCACCCCCCCGCGTTAGACCCGCTGCCCCCCACATCTGCCCTCCGCTCGCCCCGCTGCCAGTCTCTCTCGCTCCGTGGAGGCCCCCAGTGAACAACTGCATGGGAGTCTCTCGCACAACACATGGATATATTTAGCAACATGGCAAGAACATAAGACAGCATTACTGTACATACAAAAAGCCATCCCTCTGTCTTCTTCTCTCTCTCTTTCTCTCTGTCTCTCTCTTTGTCTCTTTTTCTCTCTCTCTGTCATTCACGTATTTACTCACTCACTCACACACAAACAGATGAAGAACTTGAATTGCTAAACTGAAGTTCTGTAGCAGTTACATACCAAAACTCCCTCTGCCTTTCTCTCTCTCTCGCTTTCTCTCACTCTCTCTCTCTCACTCACTTACTCACTCACTCACACACTCACACACACAAACACATGAACCTGGATTGCTAAACTGAAGTTCTGTAGCAGTTCTACAGCATCACTTCTGTGCATAACACAATTTTAGCTCCATGCACATAATTGCCCTAGATACTTTGATTGGCAGCCTGCGGGGGCGAATGAGAGCGGGAGGACAACAATGCTACTGCCAATGGATGACGGCCAGGGAGGGTCTTGGGGGCGCAGAACGCACACCAGGCACACAATTACACAGCGGTGAACTATCTGCCCTCTCTGCTCTAGAATCCCTATTTTCCTCCAGGAACAAATTTGAGAGCACATCTGTAAAATGGCTACAGAGGTTAGAGGCCGATTTGTTTCTACTGAAAAAAATCAGCGCGCGACGGAGGAGGAGATGGGGAAATTGGCGGGGGGGTTCTTACGGGCGATTACCACTCGGGGAGGAGGACCCCGTGAAAACATCACAATCAAACAGGGTCAGCGAACAGGAGGTGGCAAATGATGTCCAAATCACATGTAACAAGGCAAGAGCAATCCCACACAGATTACAGATTGGGTAGGAGCGGAAAGCTTTACAACACATAATCATTCAGATAAACACGCACACACACACACACACACCCAACAAAATCACACAAGCAAACACACCAGCACAACACAGGGGAAGCGAAATACACCACCAAATTTATCACACACAATAAACATTTAAGCCAAATAGCATGCAACACACACAAACACACACACACACACACACACACACACACACACACACACTCACTCACAAGCACATAAACACACACACTCACTCACAAGCACATAAACATACACACACGCACACACACATACACACACACACACACACACACACACACACACACACACATACACACACACTGTGGTGTCTGAAATGATAATGAAAGCTTAATAACAGCCTAGCTCCGACTGCAGAGGGGAGGAGCAGCGTTTGACACTGAATGCAGAACAACAATAACTATTAATATTTATAATGCCTCAACAGCAAGCAGATTTGAATCAGCATGGAACATGGGTGGAGAGAAAGAGAGGGAGAGAGAGAGAGAGAAACAGATAGAGAGAGGAGAAGGGAGAGGCAGCGGGAGCGAGAGAGAGAAATGGAGAGAAATAACATGAGAGAGAGGGAGATAAAGAGGGAGATACAATGTGAAAGAAAGAGAGAGAGAGGGAGATAGAGAGCGAGGAGAAGACAGAGGCAGACCGCAGGAGAGAGAGACAGAAAGAGAGAGGGAGAGAGAGAAATAGAGGAGAAGAGAGAGGTGGACAGGGAGAGATAGAGAGATAAAGAGAGAGGGAGAGATAGAGAGATAAAGAGGCAAAGGAAGAAGCAGACACAGATGAACCTGTCAGCAACCAAGAAGAACACGAGAAAAAAAAGAGAGGAGAAACAAAGGGATCTGAGCATCAACACAAGAAGGTGTGGAGCGCTCCAATGCGCTGTGATGGGGGGAGGAGGAGGACGGAGAGGGATTGAGGGACCCGGGAGAATAGAGGGAGCAGAGCTGCTAAAGACCAGAGAGGTGAGCGAGTGATAGCGGAGAAAAAGGCCTCGGGGCGAGAGCGCGCCGCGCTTTCAGCTGAAGAAGCAGCTGCTGGTGTTTCAACTGATTAGCACAGCTCCACAGAGAGACGGGAGAGAGGGAGAGAGAGAAGGAGAAAGAAGGAGAGAAAGAGAGAGAGAGAGAGAGAGAGAGGAGACTCTAGGGAAAGGACGAGAGAGGGCCACGGAGAGACTTTTTTTTTCCAAAAAAAAAAAGACGAAGAGGGGGAATGACAGACAGATAAACATTGTGTCGATCCAAATGAGCACTTCCCAAAGACTTCTGGTGAAATTAGCACGAGTAGCTAATCAGACGACACAACCGCCGCAGCCGGCTGCCAATCAAACCCGTCGCGTGGGCGCTCGGCGACTTTTTCTGAAACGAAATGAGAGAGCGAGCGTGCGGGCGCCGGCGTGGCAGTTTGTTGTCTCGTCGCTAATGAAGACGAAGTGCGCGCGGTCGCCAGAAACGAAACAGCAACACTGTACTCTACCTCGACTTCAGCCGAGCGTTCAGCGTTTGTGTGTATTTGCACTCTGTTTAAATGAGAGGAAAACGTAACCCCCGTTTGTCCCGCGCAACAATTCATCCCCGACTCGTTTTTGCGAGCGGCCATCTGGTTTCCGCCGCAACTGTATAGGCCATCGCGAGAAAAACGCATTACACCTACTTAGCTTAATGTAAAGTTAAGGATTTTTCTACACATGCGGTCATTTATCTCCTCGAATGTACGACAAGTGAACCGTGTGCGTGCGTGCCGCCTGCTTCCCTTCCATTTTAAATAATCCAGGTCATAATGAGGTGCCTGAATGAAGACTGCAAGGCCGCGGATACAAAACGAGTCGACACAGATAGCAATCAGTCGAGTTGGGCGAGACAGGGAGGGTGAGTGAGAGAGGGAGGAGGAAAAAAAGAGAGGAGAGATGAAAAGCCTGAAAGAAAAGAAATCTATACGGAAGATGAAGTTGAGAAATAGGCAATGAACTGAGCGCAGATGATGATGGTGTGGAGCGCATAAGGGGACAGGCTGTACAAGGACAGTGAATGAACTGGGGGCCAAACAAAGAGAGAGAACGAGAGATGGAGAAACTAAAAAGAACCAGACAGAGGTAGAGAAAGATACGCCAGAGAGAAAATGAGAGACAGACGGAGAGAGAGAAAAGAGAGAGAGAGCGAGAGAGAGTGAGAGAGAGAGAGAGAGAGAGAGAGAGAGAATAGCTGTATGATAACGGGAGAGAGACAGAGAGACGTAATTGAAAGAGCTTGTGCGGATTAATCATTAATCAAGGCCATCGAGCTTGTGGTTCCATGAGCTTTGCATGTAGTGTATGGCCTCGTGAATTATGCATAGGTCTGACACCACCTCATCCTCACTGACAGACAGAGGGGGAGGGGATGGCCCACTCGTGACCTTGGGTGCCCTTGCTCTCCAACATCAAGAGGACTTGAGCAAACAGCAGACATTTCCATGATGGCACGCAACTGCAGGCTAGATTTGGTTATGAGGTGGACTGCTTGCGGACTGGCTAGAATCAGATTTGGATTTGGAACCGGAGGAATTGAACTGAAAAACTCTTTTGAAAATGTATTTTTTTTTTTTTTTTTTAACCGGGACAGAATGTTACAGCTCCGTGCCACGTCTGAATTTACAAAACCATCAGCAAGTATGATTCACTCCGAAAAGATTTCTTCAGAAAAGTCACACAAATGCACAGGCACTCACAGACGCACACACACACACACACACACACACACAGACAGAAAGGAGAAAGAGTGAAAAACGAAGCAAATGACTCATTTCAATAAGTGCACCTAAAAGGGACATTAAAGTTGGAGAGTGCCTGTGTGCCCCATCGCTCTATAAACACACGCTGCTAGCAGGGCTGTTAAAGCAGACAGCAGGCCAACAGGCACCCATGACGCCCGCCACAACTTAAGATCTCTTTTCGCACGCTGAGGCACATATCAGGACAATCACAAGCAGACGTACACACACTTCATTTACACACACACACATACAGTACTGTACACACACACACACACAGCACATACTCACACCAAATAATGTAAACATCAGGAGGAGACATGCTTGGTGTTTGGCAAACAGCAGACTGGGGGCCAGACCCCCACCCTCATTTATCCTTTCCCTTTAACCCCCCCCCATCCCCTCCTGTGACAGGCTAATTAAAGAAACGTGTAGTGCTGTTAATTGATTGCTCTGTGGGCACCAGACAGCCTTGAAAAGCCTGCGATTGCTCGTTCGAGCTAA
>NC_085009.1:9179804-9192304 GCF_963854185.1 Sardina pilchardus | reverse complement strand
CACACACACACACACACACACACACACACACACACACACACACACACACACACACACACACACACACACACACACACACACACACACGTGCCTTATGCTAATCCGAGCATAAGACACGAAGACACAGAAACTAAAGAAAAACATCTGCACAAACATATCCACACAAAAACTATCTCTCTCTCTCTCTCTCTCTCACACACACACACACACACACACAGCTAGAGGCCATGTCTGTGTCTCAGGCCAAACTGCAGCAGCGTAGCTTCATTTGCATCAGGCCCATCATTCAGCATGTCACCTGGAGACGGAGCAGCGGCAACCACACACACGCCAGCCATGCTGCTCTCCACTCCTCACACAATAGCTTCTCTTCACTCTGTTTCTCCTCACAACTTTCTCTCTCTCTCTCCCACTCTATCCATGAATTTCCCTCCCTCTCTCCCCTTCCCTCTCTCTCTTTCTCTCACTCTCGCTCCTTCCCTCTCACCCTTTCCCTCTCTCCCCCCTCTCTCTCCATCTCTCTCCCTCCCGTCTCTCTCTCTCTCCCTTCTCTCTCTCCCTCTCCCTCTCTCTCTATCTCTCTCTCTCCCTCCTCTCTCTCTCTCTCTCTCTCTCTCTCTCTCTCTCGTGCTTACACCTTCTAACTCTTTCGCTCCAACTCTTCCTATCTCCCTTTCAATTCTGTCAATTGTCACAGTTGAGTAGAATTCATATTCAGGGCCTTCCCGTTGGGCAAGTTCCTGAAGAGCCGAAAACGATTTCTCCGAATTTACATGCATGGACTGCTGACACACACTCTCACTAATACACACACTCACTAATACACACACTCTCACTAATACACACACTCTCTAATACACACACTTAATAGGAAAAAGAGGCAGGCAGAGAGACAGAAATACACACAGAGAAAAAAGAAATTCACAGAGACGGACACAGACACATGCACTCACTCTCACACACACTCACTCACACACACACACACACACACACACATGCACTTACACACAAACACACACACACCTATGACATGGAGACTCTCAGGTGCCATTTCTGACATGCGGAATTCCTCGATAAAGCCGCCCCAATCCCGAGCGAAGCCGTGAGCGAACAAAGACTCCTCTGGCGCTAAAGCAGCTCTCCACCCACCACATTCTAAATGTAGAACTGCTACACTGTATCTCCTTTTTTACACCGGTGTGAGGTGTGAGTGTGTGAGTGTGTGACTGTATGTGTGTGTGTGTGTGTGTGTGTGTGTGTGTGTGTGTGTGTGTGTGTGTGGGGAGGGGGGGGGTCTGTGCGAGTGTGTGTGTGTGTGTGTGTGTGTGTGTGTGTGTTTGTGTGTCTGGGGGGGGGGTCTGTGCGAGTGTGTGTGTGTGTGTGTGTGTGTGAGTGTGTGCGTGTTTGCATTTGTGTGGCTGCATGCAGGGGTTTTTTTTGGTGCGTGAATATACCTCCTGGTACAATGCTTTCTCAATTTATGTTTCCCATTTTAGAGAGTTCTATATTTACTCTCAAGCACCTTGAACTGACTTTTAGAAAACACGAGATATAAATACACTCGTCTTGCTTTAAGTTCTAATATCAATGTGTATTTGTGTGTGAATGTGTGTGTGTGTGTGTGTGTGTGTGAGTGAGAGAGAGAGAGAGAGAGAGAGAGAGAGAGAGAGAGAGAGAGAGAGAGTGGCTTGGCTTTATCTGTTTCCATGTCAATATAGATCTATTACAATGGCATGTTCAAAGTGGAGCTTTGACTCCAGCTAACCACGTTTAGCCAAGGTTATTTATGCAGTAGAGAGAGCATGTCAGATTGGAGCTCAGCGCACCGTGCATTTGGCACACACTGAGATTACCACAGCAGGGTGTAGTGTGATGTGGGCACACTAGTGGACCGTGTGTGTGTGTGTGTGTGTGTGTGTGTGAGAGAGAATGAGGTGTCCCTGAAGGACAGCAAGGGAAAAAAGATCCACCTACACATTCATCGCCTTTTCTCTCTCTTTCTCGCTCTCTTTCTCTCTCTCTTTCTCTCTCTCTCACTCTTTCTCTCGCTCTTTCTCTCACTCTCCCACTCACTTTTCACACACATACTCACTCCATCCAGAATGAAAGCCATGCGCACGAGTATATCAACATATACTGAATGTCTGAGACGCGAGCCACAGGACTTGGCTATTGCCAAATTAAAGAGTTGCGGTCAATACGTTGGTCATGGCCTCGCGTTTCCAAAAGGCCTGTTGGCCTGCGAATCTACTCAATTAAGCGCAACATGCGTCTTTGTAGTAGCGGCACGGTTGTGTCTAATTCGATGTGAAATCCATATACTCTTACAAAACCGAGGGGTCAATAGACACACATAATGGGATATGAGTCATCCGGACCAAGGCCGTGATGCATTGAGTCCTCCAGTTTCTTCTGCTCAAAGAGCTCCGTCCCTTCGTAGAGACGTGCTGATTTCAGTCCTGTGCTCTTTCAGCTTTGCTCATTTGGCTATCACTCACACACACAGACGCGGTGCCTTGCGGCATTGTTCCATCAGTTGCAGGAAATATCAGTGCTACGCATTCATTTATTTATCCATTCATTCATTCCTTCATTCAACCTTTTTTCATTCTGTTCTTGCCCACTCAGGAAGCTCTATGCACTGAGCGTACCCATGGGACTGTTGAAGTGATGCCGAGGGGGGGGGGAAAGGTGTTCTGGAACACTCCCCTTCAAGATCTGGGGCCGGATTCACGAAAACAATCTAAAGATAAATCTTAAGTTGATTCCTAAGAAAGTAAATAAGAAGTCTTTAAGATTGTTCTTAAATGCTATTCACCAATATTTTCTTAAGAACTGTCGTATTTCTTAGAAACTTCTTTGTTTTCCCACTTAAGAACTTAGATAAGAATGCCCTGCGCCATTCATTACACTAAACGCAATCAAACGTGAGTTTTGTTTACAAGTGGAAACCGTTGCTAAGAGGGAAAGTCATGCCTTCAAGCACTCCCGGTTGTCTTAACTTTGAAACGGTAGGCTTACTTTCTTGAAATTTGCCGTTTTTACTAGAAAATACTGCCATTTCCATGGACTTTAGATGTTTAAGGAAACGTGTTTTACTCTGACGTCGACGTGCGCCGAGTGCTGCCAGGAACCCTTCGGGCTATGCGAGTTTTCAGACAGAGGACTGAGCTACTGAAAACAATAGCAGCAAGCTAAAATTAGCAATAAATGATTGGCTTATATATCGTGAGTACACAAAATAAAGGCTGATATTTCAAACGAGCTGTCTAAAACTGGTAAATGTGTTCAAATATATGACTATAAGAGGCCCGACTTTACACTGTAAAGTTTTTAAGACAGGTGCAGGGTTGTCTTAAAGTTGCGAGGAAAATTATGAATACATTTAAGATCTTAGTTTTCAAGAATGCCATTTGTTCCGAAGTGTTTTCTTAGGACGCATCTTAAGAAGAAAGTTAAGGAAAAACATAAGAACTTTATTCATGAATATCAAATCTTCTTAAATTTGCTCTTAAGACAAAAGATAAGAAGAAAGCACCACTTAGGAAGTATTTTTGTCTTAAGAAGGCTTCGTGAATCCGGCCCCTGGTTCTGATCCAGGTTCCGTCAACGCGGCCATCGGGCATGAAGTGACCCACGGGGTCAGCTGTTTGGTATTCTCAGGTGCATTGGCACAGGTGAAGCTTAGGACGGACCAGCAGCCTGGCCTAGACAAAGACACTCTATCTCGGGAAGGGTGAATACCACCTCCCTTCAAAAGGAAGAGATGAAGCCCTTTTTTTTATCAGGTGGCAGCTGCCATAAAAACATTAAGCCAGTAATCCCACACATTAAGCCAGTAACACACACACGCCGCCCTCAGGCTCCTGACCCCCAAATGACCCCGATAAGACCCTTATTACAACCCCATAGATGCTTCCACATGATTACACCCAACAGCTCATATTAACCCTGTAATAAGTAGATATAAGTTTGTGTTATCTGTAGTTAGGGAGTTCCACAAGGGCAAGTGTTCGGTCCAGTTGCATTTGTGTGGCTACAGTGTTTTATTTTTAAAAGAAGATTTCAAATTAGTCTCAACACCAGACCATCCCTGGGCTAAATAATGCACTATGAGTCACAGATTGCTATTCGTGTAATGCTCTGTCTCTCTCAGACTAACACACATACCCACACACATCTACTGGCTCTTCCGGAGGTGATTCAGTGGGAACAGCTGCTCAAACTTCCAGACGCCAACACCCCACCCCCCCAAATTTCCTGTAAACTACAACATATGATAAAGACGTGGTCCTCCTTATCTGCCTTGCACTACTCTTTCTTTCTTTCTGACTCACGTAGTCTTGGCACCGGTAGAACTCCCCAGCTGAATAAAGACAAGACAGTACATGCTGCCACATGAGGGGAGGAGACTCGAACGCCGGCTCTGTCAGAGCAGAGCAGAAGATGTCCATTCATGGAAACACAACACAGCTGCCGTCTGAAGAAGTCCCATCGATCATCATCACTTATCCACACACACGGTAACTTGAACTTCACTCGCTCAGGTAGCTCTTAAGGCTCGAGACTGAGGAGGAGAAGAAAGCGCGCTGACATGTTGTACGCAAACACGTCCAGTACTTGTTGAGCTGAAGGTCCTGGGTCAGGTGGCTCAATCACAGAGCAACGTGTGTGTGTATCCGGTGTGTGTGTATCCGGTGTGTGTGTGTGTGTGTGTGTGTGTGTGTGTGTGTGTGTGTGTGTGTGTGTGTGTGTGTGTTCTCTAGAGACTAAGGATTTACTTTCATTTAGTTACATTTCAGGAATACAAGATGTTATACTGTAGCATCATTAACACCAGGCCTTTTCTCCACTGACGATGGGTCTGAAACTCCTCGTTTCTCCGCAAATTTCCATGGGGTATACTGAATGCATTCCAAAGTAGCAAACTACAATGCTCATGTGTCTGTCTTCCTAAGCCCCCAAATTAGTTTTGCCATTAATTCCATAAGCAAAATCTAATTTCACAATAAATTAGCCGCAATAAATCAGGAGCAGCGGACCTGTCTCTCCACAGAGAATCTTGTGTGATCCTGGGAACGGTCATTAGAGACAGTTCTCTGGTCTCGGAGAGAGCTTCCTGATTTTCTAACTCCCTCTCTCCCTCACTCTCTGTCTCCGCTTCTATTCGTCATGCTGCAGTGTCAACCGACTCCAAAGAGGAGCATTCACTATCCCAAATGGGCATGTTTCGAAGATTTAATTATAGACAGGACAGTAACCTCTCTCCTGCATGCATCTTGAATGGAAAAAAAAGAATTTTATAAATAATGTCCCTTTCAGACATAAGCTTTATTGAGATTCCCATAGCACCCGAGTGAGTCCTCCTACAGAGAGACAAGGTCAGCTTCACTTGTGTTTGGTGATTGTAGGTTAGAATTGCAGACAGTTGGGGATGCATGAGCATGCAATGACATTTAGTTACAGGCACACACATGCACACACACACACACACACACACACACATACACACACGCACACACGCACACACGTACACACGCACACACACACTAACTAATTTCAATTAGACTCATTCAGATCACACGAGTCCAGTGAAAGCTCAGGAAGTGAACTCTGTGTAACAGCGCTCTCTGTTTTGGTCCAAGGGGCTAACAACGGTGCAGTGCCACCACGACAACTGGGGGAAGGGGGATTTGATTATCCTGGCTTCAGCTTCACTTAGGGGCAGGAGCATCACAAGATCAGAGAGGGGGAAAGAAAGAGGGTTAGAGAGCAGAGAAAGAGAGAGAGAAAGAGAGAGAAGGGGGGAGTGATAGAGAGAGAGGAAGTGATGGAGAGAGAGAAGGGGAGTGATAGAGAGAGAGAGGAAGTGATAGAGAGAGAGAGAAAGAGAAGGGGGAGTGATAGAGAGAGAGGAAGTGATAGAGAGAGAGAGAGACAAGGGGGGAGTGATAGAGAGAGAGGAAGTGGAGAGAGAGAGAGAGAAAGGGATTAGCTGTAAGAAGCACAGCAGATTGTGGCTGTCAGTGTGGTGTGAAATAGAGAACTGAGCAAAAGAAGATCTTCAACAAAAACTCCAGGGGAGAATTACTCACAGGAAGAGCGGAAAGGGGGAGGCGAGGAGAAAAGGAGAGACAAGAGAGAGAGAGATGAAGATTTCTGCCTCCTTCTCCTCCTCCTCCTCCTCCTCCTCCTCCAAAAATAAGCCTGGGGGGAAGAGAGTGAGGGGGGAGAGGGGGGAGAGGGGAGAACAACACAGAGGCACAGAGACAATAACACAGAGGAAACGAGAAAAGAGAGAGAGAGAGAGAGAGAGAGAGAGAGAGAGAGAGAGACGGTGAAGTACGATTGGAGGGTGAGCCACACGAGAGGAGTGCTGTTTGGAGAGACTCAGCGTATGAGCCTCGGCACAAGCACAAAGAGAAGGGTGGAGGAAAGACAAACGTCTAGACAAAACGAGTGACACACGCGGCTCAAAGCCCAAAACAAGCACGGGCCAAAAATGGAAGGTAGGAGGGGGTGATAGAATCTGACACCAACAGATAAATACTTTAACAGTCAGCACTATGAATAGAGCCGGACATAAAAGAACTGGGGACGAGGGGGGGGGAAAGGGAAAGAGATTTAGAGAGAGATGGTGGGATGGAGAAAGGACAGAAAAAGAGGGGGGGGGAGAGAGGAAGAGATGGAGAGAGAGAGAGAGATAGCAAGGATTCCATTGTGATGAGGCCAGGGAAGCAGGGGGAGCACTTATAAAAAAAGTGGCATGGTGAGAAAAGGGCTTTGTGTCTCTCTTATTGGGCCATGCTGAAAGAGGAGAGGGCGGCAGCGGAGGGAAGGAGAGGAGAGGAGAGCTGCCAAGAAATGGATCAGATTAATCTTCTGTCTAGCTCAGTCACTGTGGTCCTCCCATCACATGTCAATTAACAAGAGAGAGAGAGAGAAAAAAAGAAAGAAGTTCATGGGTGATTAGTTATTTGATTGATTGTGAATATCCTGAGATTAAGATTAATTTAAAAAAATCAACTGCAAGGTTTGACTCCAGATAGAGATGATGTTCAATGGATAGAGCTGCACACAATACACTGGAGCACTCCCCCTCACCTCTCTCTCGCTCTCTCTCTCTCTCTTTCGCTCGCTCACTCCCTCTCTCTTTCTTTCAAAACGAAGTGTCATATCTCTCCGCTGTCCCACCATGTCTTGATTTCTTTGTTCAAAACTATGCACTGGTTTCAAGGATTATCTTTTCTATGTAGCGATATTGTTTGTACCAATATGTGTGTGTGTGTGTGTGTGCGCGTGTGTGTGTGTGTGTGTGTGTGAGCGTGTGTGTGTGTCTGTGCGGTGATTCACTGGTACTGTGATGATGAAGACTATGTAATTACAGTATGTGTCTGATCCTGATGTCCATTCTTCCCGCGAAGGCCTCGCTCTTCGGAAAGACGCGATCGGGTTCCCGCGCCTGTTGTTGTTTTTGTGTCGGGCCGGAACAAAAAGCCCTGCCCGAGTTCTGGGGTTTCAGACGAGGCCAGGTTACCTCCCGTTGTCTCGGCTGCAGCCGAGGATAACGACTTGGCAGCCGAGGGGACAGACCTGGAATGCCCAGAACGGGGATTTCTGCTCAGCCCTTTAGCTTCCTTCTATTTTGCTTCGAGTGGGAGGGTAAAATGCCAACCGGCATTCCGAAAATGCAATAACTTTGAAGGTTATTCTTTGTTAAAAAAAAACACTTCGAAAAAGTTAGAAATTGTAGTCGTAGATTATTCCGTGTTCCATCTACCATCCGGTTTCAAAAGGGGAGATCTGGCAACACCACCTCAAATCAGATTAAGTGCTTGTGACCAGCGGCGTAGCGACGGCCATTTACGAGATGTTTACCAAACACTTTACAATGGACCTTAGATACAGCAGGTCTCTGGGGGTACTGAGCCGGTGGTTGAACGATCCCAGGCCCGTAAGACCCAAATGTCTCAGTTAAAGCGCTCGCTGCTCTTTAAAAGGCAAGCTAATCAAAATGGGGACTTATCTGAGTTGCACCGTCTTGGTTTTATGGGACTTTTAGCAGGACCTCAGTTGGCCTATGAGCTCCAGTATTGTTTGGGTCATAAACACAAAAATGCTTTGAAATCTGCGAGAGAGAAGAGAGAGAGAGAGAGAGAGAGAGAGAGAGAGAGAGAGAGAGAGAGTGTGTGTGTGTGTGTGTGTGTGTCTTTAGGTGTGAGTCTGGGCTCTTCCCACAAACCAGCAAATTACTATATGGAATTATGGAATTGCAGCCAGTCTCGAGTCTATTTTACACAAACAAGCTAGTAAGTAGGAGGCCTGTAAAACTGTCAAAGCTAGTTACTTTAAGTATGTATCCACTAGACTCTTCAGTGTGTGTGCGCGACAAAGGAAGAAAGTGAAGAAGAAAGAGAAACGGTGAAATGAAAAAGACAAACACACCATACATATAAGCAGTCTAGGGGTCAGACAAGGGTTCACAGTTCAAATCAAAGGGTCAGGTCAAAGTTCAAAGTTTAGGAAAAGGTAAAGGAATAGGATTACCCTATAAAAAGGGGGAAAGAAAAAAATAAATGGGTGGGACTTTCTCTGCGTTTTCACTGCAGTGTCTATCCACTCATCTCATGAAAGAGAGGAACGAGAGAATAAACAGAATGATGAGGGAAAAAAACAGGTGTGCCATTCCATCAGTGAAGTGCCTTCATCTTCCCTCATCCACTTCCTACAGTCATTTGCACATCTAGAGTGACACCGTGAGAGAAAAACAGAGAGGAATAGACAGAATTGAATAGAGAGAGAGAGAGAGAGAGAACAAGACAAGAAAGAGAAAGAGAGGGGGGATCATGGGGGAATATCTATGACAACAAGCCCTCATATAATGATGGGCTGACAGCTCCTGTAGGCAGGAAGAGTTAGAGTCCCAAAGCTGACAGAGTCAGAGCAATATAAGTGAGGGTGGGACCTCATTCTTTTGTACCAGCGTCACTATGAAAAAGAAAGAAAGAAAGAAAGAAAGAAAGAATGAAAGGAGAAGCAAACTAAAGAAAAGGAAAGAAAGAAAAACAAAACAAAAAATCGCCATGAAAGAGAGCGACGAAACCAAAAACATGAACAGCTTACACATTTAGAAAAAATGGCAGCTGTATGTGTGTGTGTGTGTGTGTGTGTGTGTGTGTGTGTGTGTGTGTGTGTGTGTGTGTGTGTGTGTGTGTGTGTGTGTCCACGTGCGCAGAATGTGTGTGTGTGTGTGGGTGCCACTCTCACGACGACAGTCGGGCGGCCGTGTTCTTGTCATCTCATGGCCTTTGTCCTCGCTGTTGGATTAACGCGCTATCGTGAATACATAAATCACATCCAGGCCAATCACATATTCATGGGAATTTCAATTTCTGGCCTTCACGTGGCTATGATTAGGTCTGCCACACAGGGAGGCCTCGCTGTCCGGTAAATTGTGTCTCAAATTGAAAGAGCCGTGGCATAATGTGCAGGATGATAAAACATCTTTTCATTAAAATTCCAGATATGGAAAAAAAAAAGAATGCAGCCTTCTGGGCTGGCCTCTGTAGTTGTGCGCTTGGCCATTGTGCAAGAAAACTAATATTCCTCCCAACGCTCTCCAATAAATACACAACAATACACACAAACCTTACCGAGATGCGCATAAGATGTGTGTGTGTGGGTGTACAAAAAAGCTTATTCACACACACACATACATTTGTGTACATGCACACACACTCTGGAGGAGACCAAACATGCTTGCTATAAACTAAAACTAAAAACTAAACTAAAAAAAAAACAGATATGTTTCAGAAATGCTGGACTCCAATTGGCTTTCTGACATTAAAAGAATGTTCCACTGCCAGAATGTTCTACAGCCAGACTCAATAAAGCAGAAACTCCCACCATCACTTCCTGGAACACTGAATTAGTAGGATTATCTCAGAAATTGAGAGTCTCTGTATTTTGCTGATTTGATTTGATTGTTTTTGTTTTACTAGAATATGATTTCACAAGTTTACATTCCCTGTTATTATATCTTGTGTCTATGGTACTTTTCTACTCAATAAAAACAACAGAGAAAGAAACACACAATAGACAGAAGCATGGAAGACCGCTCAAACACACTCAGCAACACTCACACACATACAGTAAACTGGGCTTCGGCCACAAAAAACAAAATGTAATTTTCTTCTGAACATGTTTAAAATTCACCAGGAAAAAACAAATCAGATAAAACAGCAGGGACATCAGATTAAGACTGTCAACATGCATGCAAACACAAGCACCAACGCAAACACATACACACACACACACACACAAACACACACAATGGGAAGGGAATTGAATGGATAGACAGATAGTGAGAGAAATGAATAGAGAGAAAGGGAGAGAGAGAAAGAAGGGAGAGATGGAGAGAGAGCGGGGAGGAGGGATGCTAAGGGACACATGTGAGGCAGATGTTTCCTCCTAATTGGTGCCAAAACCTGAATCGCAGCAGTCATTAAACAGTATTCTACACATCACCACCCAAAAATGCACGCACACACATACACACACACACACACACACACACACACACACACACACACACACACACAATACATTTATTGCACCTTATAGGTCCTCACAGACACAACAGAGTCAACAATGATGTGCTCTTTCTCTCTTTCTCTCTCTCTCTCCCTCTCTCTCGATAAAAAAGGGGGAGGGCGGATGTTGTCATTGCCAGCTGAGCGGGGGTCAGGGGTCGCTGAGAGCCGTGCGTCAGGGGAGCTCACGTGCAGGTCCATCTCTGTGGGCCTGCCGAAGGTGAACACAGGCTTTCTGATGATCGTGCAAAACCGCTCATCCCCAAAGCGGCGGCCTCTCACATCTCCCGCTAAAGTGAGATAATCTGTGAGTGTGTGTGTGTGTTAGTGTTAGTGTTAGTGTTTTGTGTGTGTGTGTGTGTGTTTGATGTTTGTGTATGTGTAGGCTTAAGAGAGTGCCTGTGTGCATCTGTGTGTGTGTGTGTGTGTGTGTGTGTGTGTGTGTGTGTGTGTATTTGTGCATGTATCTTTTTGAGTGCAGGCAGGCACCCACCATGCAAGGGCATTCAGTGGCACAGAAACAGTAGGGGTTAAATATAATCCATGCCCTGCAAGCTGTGTACGCGCTAATTCCAGCGGGACTCTTCTTCCAAGCATTCCCACTAACAAGCATCTCCCCGATTTCAGCCAAGATGACGAAACCTCAACTTCTCCTCCGACTCCAAAGAGCCACCATATTCCACGCAGGACTGGAATCTTCAATCCAAACACCGCAAAACAAAAACACATGGATAGGTGCACTGCAGGGCACGGGGCTTTTGTGCGCCGGGATTCAAAATATGTTGTCAATAGTAGACGGCTGCAATCTAAAGCATGCCATTGTGTTTGTGTCAAGCTTTTGTTGAGTGCATAAACTGAATAGAGATCGAGAGAGAGAGAGAATGAGCGAGAGAGAGTGAGAAAGACAGAGGTAGAGAGAGAGAGCGAGAGACAGAGAGAGACCGAGAGAGAGAGACTGAGAGAGGTAGAGCGTGAACGAGAGTGAACGAGAGAAAGAGACAGAGAGAGAGACTGAGAGGTAGAGAGCGAACGAAGGAGCAAACAAGAGAGAAAGTGAGCGAGCAAGTGAGTGAGCAAGAGAGAGAGAGAGAGAGAAACTGAGAAAGGTAGAGAGCGAGTAAGAGAGAGAGAGGCAGAGAGCGGGCAAGAGAGAGAGACAGAGAGATGCGGAGAGCGAGCGATGGAGTGAGCGAGCAAGAAAGAGAGAGAGAGAGAGAGGTAGAGAGAGAGCGCAGCGCGGCACATTAAATCAGCATTTCAGCACTCATTTGCATGTTGTGAGCATGGTGCAAGTGGCGGGGACAGTCTAATTGATTTCAGTAATGTGTGCGTGCAGGAGGCGTCGCCCTCGGGTCCCTAATGTAAATTACATGTGAACGAGATCATCACCGCAATGTGCCCTTTGTGAGGGTGAGTGTCTGTCTCTGTGTGTGTGTGTGTGTGTGTGTGTGTGCGTGTGTGTGTGTGTGTGTGTTAAAGACCTCAACTGGATTGAATCTAGTGAGAAATGAGAGAGAGGGAAATGACTGCATAAGGAAAATGGCTGCTGCACCATCTCTGATTTTGTCAAGATAATGTTTATAGGACCTGAAACGAAGACCTGTAAAATATTTTTTATTCAATTCCAATGTTTTCATATTTTCTTTTGTCCTTTGTTTGGGCTGGTTATGGACACTTTCAGTACATGAATGATCAAACATTATTTCCAGATAATAATAAGTAATATCAGGGGCTAAAGTAATAGTAATATCAGGGGCTAAAGAAATGGATTTGAAGATAAATATTTTACCAGCCTTGGTTTTGGTACCCACTCATGATATAGACACATTCTGAACCAAAGCTAAGACCGGGCAGTAACAACCTTATCTCATTTGACATGGAAGACCAGCGTGCCAGACCGAGGCCGAG
>NC_085009.1:8823343-8828343 GCF_963854185.1 Sardina pilchardus | reverse complement strand
GCAACTCACCTGAGATGGTGTCCATTTAATTTATTTTCAGAAGAAGAGCAGGCAGCATCACAAAAATGTTGAGTTGAGCAATATTTTTTTAGAATAGAATAGAATATATACTTTTTTGAAATTCAGTTCTCTGCATTTAACCCAATTTAACCGAATTAGTGAACACACAGCACACAGTGAACACACAGTGAGGTGAATCACACAACCCAGAGCAGTGAGCTGCCTGCCCAACCAGCGGCGCTCGGGGAGCAGTCAGCCGTGGTGGGCTGGTCAGGTATCGAACCGGCAACCCTCCGGTTACAAGCCCGATGCGCTAACCAGTACACCACGGCTGCCCCCAAAGACAGATATAGAGGAGCTAGATATAGTGGTTTCACCATTTCATTCATTTCCACGTCTGAGAGCCTTCTCACCAAGCTGAGTTTAAAAGTGGTCAGACGTAATGGTCAGGGGATAACCTCGCAAGTCGCAACCTCCTATAGCTTCGTCTTTGTTGCCTTCATAAATTCCTTTTGTATATTAAAATGGAGATACACCATGACAAGCCAAATGGAATCTGATTAAAGAGATTAAAGAGGACCCAAAAAGTATCATGCTTCCATGTCACATGGTGTCATTTTGACATTGCAAACGTTCTCGAGGAAGAGTGAAGCGCAGTTTGCAGTTAAGCTACATATTGGCTACATTTGGGTGCCCCCAAATTCCTTTGGTGCCGTACGCACATTGTGCGACGCACATGGCGCTACTGCCTATAGCTATAGACATCTCTATAAGATTTCACCGATACTGACCATTGTGTTGGTGCTCTAATTTCACTAATCAAACACACAATGTAGGCTACTATTCTATATTTCAGCAAAGGTGTAGCCTACAATTCTGGGACGAGGTAGGCTCAGTCTAACTCATGAAAGGTTTTAGTTTTTTTTTTTATCTGGTTTAATCTATCTATCTATCTATCTATCTATCTAGACTGTACACACATTTCCTCAACAGTCTTACGCAATAACGAGAAAGAAGCCGTGGTAGACAGAATCCGATGGCCTGCGCCCCCTCCTCCCTGTCATACACAAACGCACACATGAAGTGGTTGAAGATTAGCATGTCTCATTGATCACGTCTCCAGCCCTTGCCATCTTTATGGGCTCTCATGAACTAGTTGCCTTTGGCTCGGTATCTCACTCCCCCCCCCCCCCCCCCCTCATAATGATAACATAGACAATAGCTGGTCCAGTCGTCAACATGGACAAAGTCCACCCAAGCTGAAGATTCAGCAGCTCCCGCTCTTACTAATTAAGCACTTGACCATTTGGTAACTCTTCCACGGGGTACGTTGAGTACAAATAGACCTGGACCTACGTGGATCCATTGTCTTTTGGAAGAGAGTACAATGTAGACATTTCACCCAAAGATTCATATAAGAAGACCTTGCTCAATACCTTTGCACTTACAATTCATGTAATGCATCTGTCTAAAACATGTCTACGTATTTTCAGAGCAACTTGATGCTCCTCCCAGGCCTGTTTACAGAGAAGCATTGATCAGATGCTTAGCCTCAGCCTAAATTAAATTATGATGCTTATCAGTGTCAGCAGAGTTTAAAACACCAGAGAAACATAACTTGGGAAAATAAAGAAAATATACTCAATTGCGATGCTTGTCAGCACAGCGATATTGACAGAGCAATGTTTTCCATCAATTAAAGTCTAAAACTTTTCTGATTTTAACGTCTTACACTATCCATACTAAAGCCTGTAAAAGCTCAGAACGTCTAGAGAAATGGAGCTTAGTGAGGTTCAATGAATCTTAATTTTTGTGACTGTACTCCACTTCTTGTTGAATTGTTATCTTATTGAATCTGATAATGATGAAATACTGTATTTCTCTGAAGCCACGTTTCGTATAGTTCCTCCAATACTGGATGTTATCTCTCAAGTGTCCCTCTTTTGTCATGGGATACTTGACTCTCCATTGACTTTTCTCTCTTTTGTTCAATTGAAAAGGGAGAGAGAGCCAATATGAATAAAGTTGAAATAGAAAAGGTGGCTTGAAATAGAAAAAAATGGGTGTTGAAATAGAAAATTGCTGCTGACACTGGTGTTAACTATTCTATATAAAGTGTTTGCTAGGGTGCTGCAGGTGTGAGAAAATGCATGGCATTCACACTGAACGTCATTTTGCTAGTAGGCTATGTATGTGTGAAAGAGAGAGAGAGGGAGAGAGAGGTGTGTGTGTGTGTGTGTGTGTGTGTGTGTGTGTGTGTGTGTGTATGTGTGTGTATGTGTGAGACAGATGTTAAGTGTGAGTGAGAGGGACAGAAAGTGCACGGAAATCTATGAATGTGTGTGTGTGTGTGTGTGTGCATATGTGTGTGTGTGTGTGTGTGTGTGTGTGTGTGTGTGTTTGTAGACATGTGTGTGTTCGAAGCTGATGGCGTGTGCCGCACAGAACAGATTGTCGCCGAGACCCTCAGGGGGCGTTTGCGTTGCTGTTGGGCCACAGGCTGTGAGAGTGCCGTGTGCACCTCAATATCCAACAGATGCACACCAGTCGGTCGCTCAGATACTCCAAGGCCTCCCATGGAACAG
Source organism: Sardina pilchardus (assembly GCF_963854185.1). Taxonomy (NCBI): domain Eukaryota; kingdom Metazoa; phylum Chordata; class Actinopteri; order Clupeiformes; family Clupeidae; genus Sardina; species Sardina pilchardus. Next base: position 8,825,758 of record NC_085009.1, on the reverse strand, counting down.
AATAACAGAGAAAGAGGGACTATGCATAATTACAAGGCAACAGACGCTCAGAGAAATGTGCCTGTGTGTGTATGTGCATGCGTGTGTGTGTGTCTGTGTGTGTGTGTGTGTGTGTGCAAAGCGAGGAAAGAAAGAAATATACACACACACACACACACACAGATAGATTCTATTTCAGACAGCTTTAAAGAACACACCTACCATCCACCCGCAACCCTGTAAAATATAGAAAAGGGTCTCGCTCCGTTAAAAGTGAGCAACTGCTCCTCTATATTTTAGCACACTGCCTGTGCACTGACTGGTGGGCGTATTCAAAAACTGAGCAGTCTCAGTGGAGTAGAGTTCCACCCAGTAGACCCTCCACCCTCGAATGGGCATTAGGATCGAGCCAGACTCCATGGCTATGTAAAGTTACTGCTCTCTCTGTCATAATGGAACCACTCCTTCAAGGTGTAGGAGGACAAATGGCAAATTTCCGTATTTGTTCTCGATAAGCAAACAAAACACGGCAGCAAGTGGAGCATCCATAATAGTTTTAAATCAGTATAATAAAACATGGAGACAGTTTAATCATATCAAATGACAGAGAGAGAGAGAGAGAGAGGGAGAGGGAGAGGTGTCAGAAGTAAGTACAGTAATCTATCTAAGATGTTGTTTACATTGGGTGAGTCAGAGCGTTGGTTAAATGGGCACATATTAGGGCTGGTTGGCCGTTGATTAGATGTACAGACAGCTGTAGCGCCCACTCTGGGTAGGCAGTGTTGGCTCCCAGTGCCCTACAGTATATCACCCTAGGAGCACCATCCAGGGATCAGCTCTTACCAACACTTCCCACCACTTCCTGCTGTCCAAGGCTGTGGATCTACAGTAAACCAAAATGTCACCGTTGACCAGAAGATAGACTGTACTAGCTCTGGGGCAAGGCAGTCTAACTCATGAATGGTTTTAGGATGACTAGGCCATCTTTTTAAAATCTGGTTTAATTCCATTTTTGATAGGATACTAAATCAGTAGCCTATCTATCTATCTATCTACTGTATCTATCTATCTATCTACCTATCTACCTATCTATCTATCTACCTATCTATATCCACACACACACACACACACACACACACACACACAGACAGGTCACTTCCCATTCTGTTGTGTCTTCCCAATAAAATCTCTCCTCCTGTTCCAGCTCTGAGACCAACACTTGCTGTCTTAACCTCCTTATCTTCCATCCTGGCCAGTAAAACTCTAAAATAACATGGTGCCAGGTCATCGGGTTGAGTGTGTAACTAGCCACCAGAACTATATTGTTTTCCCTCCTCTCTATGTAACTATGTCAGAGCAGATCATTGGAGATCAGCAGATCATATAAAACAGAGCTTTTCAGGGGTGTTGTTTCTGAACATGAGGGCTGGAAAAAACTGAAATAAACCGAAATAAATAACTGTAAATAAAATGTACACCTCCGTTCTAAGAAGAACAGCAATGTCTCTATTTAACTGTGCAGGTCTATTTCTCACGAAGTTTTGTTTCTACCTGTAGCCTATCCATTGGTGGCCAAGTAATTTAGCAATTTAGCAATGCTGTAATGATATCAGGTGTGCATACGTTTGTGCATACGTGCATGCATGCATAGCTGCACTTCATTAGCTTTCTGTAGGTAATCAGCTGATGTTGCTGTCCTCGTCGTTATCAGGCTGCCACACTACAATGTCTCAGAAGACTTTCTTCATCACCATGACGCAGCTGACCCATCTCTCTCTCTCGGAGTCTGTTTACTGTTGGGAGTAGACAAACAGATAGACAGACGTTCAAGCGATGATGCTAATATGCAAGATGCCACTGACTGAACACTTATGAAAGAAACAGAATGACACAATTACAAGTTTTATTGGAAACTTGTTTCAGTATGACCTTGAAATATATTTTGTGGCATGTGGTCATAGGTACATGTAGAGAGACACTTCCAACTAGCCAGCTAGGGCCGAACAGGCGCGACTTTGATGGTCCAAAACGCACCAGACCACCTGGAGAAAATGTAAGAAAAGCTTCCACCGGACGACACTGCCAAAAGCCATCAGCTTTTTATCTCTGCCAACTGTGCTGTTCTCCAATTTGTTAAATTTCTGCAGTGCACGTACATTAGTTGTCGGTTCATTTCAACGTGGAGGGCTGTACTGACATTAACAAACATATAGGTTGTAATTTAACGCGTGTAATTTCTATGGTCCGTTAATTTCCTGTTGGGTAGATAATTGTTCTTTTCCTGTGTGGTTTTATAGAGCCAAGCCTCAAAGCAAGCAGCACGGTCCCTGGTGAAAGATGGCGCAACACTAAAGGATTTCTGAGGATGGCCTGCTTTATCAGTTCAAGATAAGAGAACAGTAAGAATACAGATTAAGTAGCTTGTTTGTCATGCTT
>NC_085009.1:8818343-8820843 GCF_963854185.1 Sardina pilchardus | reverse complement strand
ACATCATCTATGCCTGTTGGCCAGTCAGCCAACCTTTGAGCTCCCTGTTTGGCATGGCAGTGTGTGTAACGACTGCTTGTGCAATGCCGTCTTGTGACCACACTGAGTGTGTGTGTGTGTGTTGTCTTTCTGTCATTGTGTACACACACTCTTGGGAAACTCCTTCTTTGATGTACCAGCCTGTCACCATGATGTGATCGTACCACCAACTTGTGTTGTGGTGACGCTGGTGGCATGTCACCTAGCAGGTTGGTGCCAACTCCTGCTTATCTTTAACTGGGCATTCAACGTTTTCAAGACATTGGCAAGGCTGTGCTGCAAAGCCTCTGCAATTGAATTAGTATTTGTGCTAACATGTCTAAATTACACTAAGAACCACAGAGACAAACACTCAAAACCTGTTCCCTCTTTTCAAGGTTTCAATAACAAGTCAGAAACTTATTCTAATCTATTCCTTCAGACAATATTCAACATAGCTCGTTAGTGCGTAGAATCCAACTTTGAACTGTGGTGGCATGTACTTGGTGATGTCCAATCTACTGTCATTAGCATCTGCTCCTGAGCTACAGGCTAGCAGTGGCCCAGGCATTGCACCCCATGCCCAGGCAGTTGCACCATCCAGCCAGCCGGTGTGGCTGAACAAAGGGGTGCATTGGTAATGGCTGGAGGAGCCTCACACACCCGGCCCACACAGGGGAGGGGGATTGGGCCAGACAGGCACGCTTGTGTGTGTGTGTGTGTGTGTGTCTGTCTGTGTGTGTGTGTGTGTGTGTGTGTGTGTGTGTGTGTGTGTGTGTGTGTGTGTGTGTGTGTGTGTGTTTGTGTTTGTGTTTGTGTTTGTGTTTGTGTTTATGCTTGTGTGTGTGTGTGTGTGTGTGTGTGTGTGTGTGTGTATGTGTGTGTGTGTGTGTGTGTGTGTGTGTGTCTGTTTGTATTTGTGTGTTTGTGTTTGTTCTTGTGCTTCTGTTTGTGTGTGTGTGTGTGTGTGTGTGTGTGTGTGTGTGTGTGTGTGGCATGTCAGTGGTGAGTCACAGGGTTGGATTTCTCCATTAATGAGCCATCACAGGAGGATTAGACTTTGATCAGTTGTGTTTGCTTGAAAAATCTCGTCGTATGGTTCATTGTGTTTCATAACTGAATGACTAGCACGGCACACTTATCTCATGAGTACATATCATAACAGGATATACTAGGAGTGAGATTAGAGAGATGGAGGGCGGGGATTATGCAACACTATAGAGGAATATATTTGAATCTAAAGCCAATTAAAAAGCAGTATTTTGTGACACTAAAACATATAGGCCGAATTCAACTATGTTATTTCTGAGAACCTTCTAGGTTTACTTTTTAGGTTTCTGACTAAGTTAGCAAATGCCAGGTACAGCCTACTTTATTGACATGGTTATTGACACATAATGTAGTTATGTATCTTGTCAACAGAAAAATCATATCAGTTTAACACTACAGTTCACTACACTTACAGTTTGTTCTGGGTCACATCAGTAAATTTAGCATAGATAAGGTCCGTACTTGTGGCTAGACCCATATTCTGCTCGATTTTAACGTTTGCTTTTGCTGATAAAGACTGGGATTCAGCAGTGATACTCCGAGGTGTTTAAATAAACATCTGTTCAAGAATCCCACTCTGCCACCTACCTGTTTTAAATGATTTGAAAGCAACCTTGAGAAGACACTGCATTCAGCTGTGGGATCAAGGAATGATTGATAAGGCTCCTCTGTTACTGTATTGTAGATGGAATATAGTTCTGCCATTGACAAGAACTGATACACTAGTCTGCACAGCTAGTGTTATTTAGCTAGTATGTTGATGTGGACAAGGGCTTAACCCATAACAGTGCGTGGCATTTAGGATCAACTGAATATCTATGTTGTTGAGGAAAGAGATGTACAATAACATCCGTTCTCTACACAATGTGTTATATAAGAGGCATTAATGTATGCGTTAATGCTTGTGTGCGTGTGTGTATTTGTGTGAGAGGGGATGGGTGTGTGTGTGTGTGGGTGGGTGTGTGTTGGTGGGTGGGTGGGGGAGAGTGGACAGAGATGTTTCCATGTTTTTGGATGTGTGTGTGTGTCGGTGTGTGTGTGTATATGTGTGTGCATGTGTGTGCGTGTGCGTGTGCGTGTGCGTGTGCGTGTGCGTGTGCGTGTGTATGTGTGTGTGTGTGTGTGTGTGTGAGAACGTTTCACACTCCACACGTACCTTTTGTGTGTCGAGATCCACATTGTTGGCTTGCACACTGACCCTGAATAAGAGCAGCGTGTGTGTGTGTGTGTGTGTGTGTGTGTGTGTGTGTGTGTGTGTTGACTTAGGGGGCCTTGGGCTAACAGGCGACTTGAGCGGCTGCTGTGCTGTGCTGTGGACTCAGCCATAGTGGTCAGACGGGGCCGGCATGGCCGCTAATGGAGCCGTGTTTACTCCTGGCCCTGGACACACAGTCTGGGGGGGGGGGACACTGGGGACGGTCTGCAGAGTCCT
>NC_085009.1:8800843-8808343 GCF_963854185.1 Sardina pilchardus | reverse complement strand
TTGTTTGGGATCATTTGCATACAAAAACACTGTCACTGACACATTCTCCATCACACACAGTGATAAGCCCACCCCATTTACACACATACACATATGCACAATGGCAGATCCATACACACTGACACACACACACACACAAACACACGCACACTCCACAAACACACGCACACACCACAAACATACACACATGCATACTTGCACTGATGCACACGCACACACACACAGGCTCACACACACACACACAGAAGAACTGGCCCAAACACGAACACACCCAGTAATTCATCACAAACTCATAGCTCGGCTGAAAAATGACCGACCACGTGGCCAAGCTTATAATCCCCATCCCAGAATAATCAGGCTGCCCGTGCCCAGGCTGTCTGACGGCGCCTGGCAACCACCTGCCAAGCGCGTGAGTGGCTTCTCATTTAGCAGGTGATTGCAATTTTATGAAATTACTATTTCCTCTTGTTCTCTCACACTGGATAATTGGACCCGACGTGTTTGGCCACTATCTCTCTCTCTCTCTCTCTCTCTCTCTCTCTCTCTCTCTCTCTCTCTCTCTCTCTCTCTTCTTCACTATCTCTCTATCCACACTCTCTTTCACTTTTTTCTCCCTGTGAACCTCAACATTTTCTTTGTCTTTCCCCTCCATGTCTATTAGCTTTTTCTCCTTCCCTAATCTGCCATCCTTTCCCCCCCCTTTGTATCTCTCCTCGTTTCGTCTCTCTGTCTGTTCTTCTTTCTCTCTCATCCACACATCTATTCTCCATTCCTCTCATCTTATTCTCTCCCCCCCCCCCCCCCCCCGTGTGCCTCTGTCTGAACTGCAGGAGAACAACATTGATGCCATCCACCCTGGCTATGGCTTCCTGTCGGAGCGATCTGACTTTGCCCAGGCGTGTGCCGATGCCGGGGTTCGTTTCATCGGCCCCTCCCCAGAGGTGGTGCGCCAGATGGGGGATAAGGTGGAGGCTCGCGCCTTGGCCATCAAAGCCGGTAAACCTCTCTCCAGTGCTCTCAGATAGCTCTAACAGCACAATAGACACGGCATTGCACAGGCATCAACAGGTCACCGTGGCTAATGCTATCCACCATATCAACACCATAGCCACCGTGGCTAATGCTATCCACCATATCAACACATGCTATCCACCATATCAACACCATAGCCACCGTGGCTAATGCTATCCACCATATCAACACCATAGCCACCGTGGCTAATGCTATCCACCATATCAACACATGCTATCCACCATATCAACACCATAGCCACCGTGGCTAATGCTATCCACCATATCAACACATGCTATCCACCATATCAACACCATAGCCACAGTGGCTAATGCTATCCACCATATTAACACCATAGCCACAGTGGCTAATGCTATCCACCATATTAACATCATAGCCACAGTAGCTGACACTATCCAGCATATCAACACTATAGCCACAGTGGTATCCACCATATTAGTTTAATGTGACAATTATCCACCCTGGCTAGCTGGAACCAAATCAACAGTTTAAAGAGACAGTGGTTAAGGTTATCCCCTATGACTGGCTGGAGGCATCTCAACTGCTTAAAGACAGTGACTAAGGCTATCCACTGTGCCCCACTGGAACCATCCCCACAGCTTTCTTTATTCTTTATTCTTTATTTCAAGGATAGCCCCTTGAGATGTAGCCTACCATCTCATTTTCGAGGGGGTCCTGGAAGTAGCTATAAGGTTGTCCACCATGACTAGCTCAACTGCTTAAAGACAGTGACTAAGGCTATCCACTGTGCCCCACTGGAGCCATCCCCACAGCTTTCTTTATTCTTTATTCTTTATTTCAAGGATAGCCCCTTGAGATGTACCATCTCATTTTCGAGGGGTTCCTGGAAGTAGCTATAAGGTTGTCCACCATGACTAGCTCAACTGCTTAAAGACAGTGACCTGCTGGAACCATCCCTACAGCTTAAAGGCAGTAGCTAAGGTTGTCCACTATGACTAGCTGGAACTACCTCAACAGTTTAAAGAGACACTACACACTTAAAACAAATGTATTGTCCCTATCTGGACTCAGAGATATGTTACAAAACAATGCAAGCTGTTGTATTTTCAATGGAAGACATATTGTGTAACAAATTAAAAAAGGAAACAACACAAATCTGGACACAGACGCAAGTTGTGTTGTTTTTAACACCTTCGTTTTACAGAGTGCAGAGCGTTATCCACTATGACTACTGTAGCTCAACTGCTTAAAGACAGTGGCTAAGGTCATCCATTATGAACCAACTCTACAGCTTAAAGCAGGGGATTTCAAGTCAATCTGTATATGTGGCATTTTGGCATAATACCTATTGGTTTTTGAGTGGTTTGAAAGCTAAAATAAAGCTATTTTTCACCATCTCAATAATGGAAACCGTGAGAGGCTCTTAAGAGGATAAGTACAGCACTTCTGCTGAGGAAGCTTAGTAAAGAAGACACAAATGTTTTTGTGACATTTTGCCATCTCTACGGTAACAGGGACGAGAAGCCATTTGATGGAGTTCTTTAGGATGGTATTTAATTGTGTTATCTTATATAGTCAGCTGTTCTCTTAAATCCATTACCTTGTACATTAGAGCTATTATTTTTTGCACAAAGGATAATTATCTTGAGGGCCTAACAGAGTAACAAGGAAATAGCTTGAGTGTGGTAGATCAAATTGAAGTCCATTTGGTGGCACTGGGCTATTTTTATTTGCTGAGCACTAACTGAATCTTGGGCCGTCTTTTGCTGAAGATCCTGTTTGGTACATAATGAGCCTGCAGTTTGTCAGGTGACATACTGTTGAGAGACCGGTAGACATCCAGTCTTTTTACATTTTTTTGTAAAAAAGTTAGAAGTGAAGGGAGCACAGCCAACATATCTCACATTACTAAAGATTAAAGTGACTAAGTTCTATCTGGGCCTGGCTATGGGAATTAAACAGAGATTTTCTCCATATTCATTGCAGTTCAGCTGTCTCTTTCTTTGGTAGCTATATCGTTGCAGTCATCTCCTATGCATGAAAGTATCCACATATTTTCAGTTCTTTCTCACCAGTTCTTGTCTAAACTCCCCACAGTCATAGGATTTCGAGGAAGGGTAGCTAAGCTTGCATGCTGTCAATGAATCTCATCTGAGCAGATTTTTAAGTGTGATATTTCTTGCCAAGATTACTCTGTGCCAATTTCTGCATGGTATCATAGCAAGCATGAGCGACTTACGTAAAGTCAAACCCAGGGAAGTAAATGAGATGTGTGTGTGTGTGTGTCTCTCTCTCTCTCTCTCTTTGTGTGATTGTGTGTGTGTGTGTGTGTGTGTGTGTGTGTGTGTGTGTGTGTGTGTGTGTGTGTGTGTGTGTGTGTGTGTGTGTGTGTGCGCGTGTGTGTGCATGTGTGTCTCTGTGTGTGTGTGTGTGTGTGTGTGTGTGTGTGTGTGTGTGTGTGTGTGTGTGTGTGTGTGTGTGTGTGTGTGTGATTGCATGTGATTGCATTTGTCTGTGTCTGTGTGTGTGTGTGTGTGTGTGAGATTGCATGTGTCTCTGTGTGTGTGTGTCCCTGTGTGTGTTTCATTGCATGTGTCTCTCTCTGTGTGTGTGTGTGTGTGTGTGTGTGTGTGTGTGTGTGTGTGTGTGTGTATGCTCAGGTGTGCCTGTGGTTCCCGGTACCGATGCCCCCATCACCTCATTTAAGGAGGCAGAGGAGTTTGCCAAGACCTACGGCTTCCCCATCATCTTTAAAGCAGCATACGGAGGAGGGGGCCGCGGCATGCGAGTGGTCAAGGAGTACGAGGTGAGCATGTGTGTGTGTGTGTGTGCGCGTGTGTGCGTGTGTGCGTGTGTGTGTGTGTGTGTGTGTGTGTGTGTGTGTGTGTGTGTGTGTGTGTGTGCGTGTGTGTGTGTGTGTGTGTTTTGTCTGTGTGCTTGCGTATGTGTGTGGGGTGATGATCTGGTGTGTGTGTGTGTGTGTGTGTGTGTCTGTGTGTGTCTGAAGGTGGGTGGGGGCGTAGCGTGTGTGCCCGATATAGATCCGTGTTCTTAACATTCAGAGAGCTAAACCCCTCGAGACAGGACGGAACCGTACTGCAGTCTGGGAGTAGGAGAGCACCAGGGTCACTACATGAAACTCTTTTCCCACTACAAGAACAGCTCCTGTTCTCTCTCTCTCTCTCTCCCTCTCTCTCTCTCCCTCCCTCTCTCCACCTCTCCTATCTGAGATTCGTTCTGATTTGATAAGACTCAGACCCCTGCTTCATGATTTATTTCTCACGGACCTCAATATCTGGGAAATGGATAAAGGATGTGTGCTCGGAATTACCGACCGACGAACGCCGCGGTTCCGGGGGGGAAGATTTGTCAGACTCGCTAAAGCGCCCCTGCTTTGTAACAGCCAGGCGAAGCCTTAGAGCTACAGAGACATCATTACTCGAGCTCTTTTGCACGATATGAAAGAACGAAATGGAATGAAAGGACCAAGGTTTGCACTATATGAAACAATAAAAGGGTCTCGGCTCAGATTAGCCGGGTGCCATTCTAATGCTGGCCTGGAGAGGGAAAAGTAGTCCCGCTAGGCTCATCCGGTGGAGAATGACTCAGGTCTTTTAAAGGAATAGTGTTGACTAAGCTGCTTGCAGAGCTTTTGGCTACACATGCTCGGCGCAAATGACGTTTGCTATCCCTGCTAATATCCGTCAGATATTAACCTTGCCGCCAATCTTATTAACGGCCTATTAAGCCCGAGCTCTGGTTAGGCTGCAGCGTGTGTGGGATTGTGTGTGTGTGTGTGTGTGGGGGGGGGGGGGGGGGGGTGTGTGTGTGTGAGTGTGTGTGTGTGTGTGTGTGTGTGTGTGTGTGTGTCTGTGTCTGTCTGTCTGTGTGTGTGTCTGTGTGTGTGTCTGACTGACTATTAGCAGCGTCCGAATGGAGCCTCTTCCTTAAAGTGTGCTTCCCGGGTGGATCAATGCTCTGGTGGGGTGGGTGGCATCTCTTTAGCGTCTGATTAGATGTGATTGTTTTCCCAGTCGATGGGCCGATCGGACGCTGTCCCGTGCTAATGAATACACAGCCTGCCTCCTAAAGACTTAAAGCTCCGGGATATCCGCTCTCCCTCCTCGGGGACCCACACACCGATTCATTTATTGTGAAAATAGAGAGAGAGAGAGAGAGAGAGAGAGAGAGAGAGAGAGAGAGAGAGAGAGAGAGAGAGAGAGAGAGAGAGAGAGAGAGAGAGAGAGAACAAGGGAGGGAGGGAGAGAGAGAGAGAGAGAGAGAGAGGGAGAGAGAGGGAGAGAGAGAGCAAGGGAGGGAGGGAGAGAGAGGGAGACAAACAGACAGACAGACAGACAAATGGATACTATATATAAACAGAGAGAAAAAGACAGACAGACAGGGAAAGAGAGAGAGAGACAGAGAGAGAGAGAGGAAGGGAGGGAGGCAGAGAGAGAGAGGGAAACAGACAGACAGACAGATAGACAGAAAGACAGACAGATACTATATATACATGTATACTGTATATATATTTAAAGAGAGAGAGACAGACAGACATGTACAGAGAAAGAGAGAGAGAGAGAGAGAGAGATGGCAGTAGAGCAGAGGGAGGGATGAGCATTGTGGTGAGCTGTGTGATGAATTATGAAACTCTTAACTGATGAGGCATATTCGCAGGCATGATCATGTGCCATCACTTGCATACATGATGGGGCTTACATGCATGTCATTAAGTACAGTATGCATGGCAGTATGTACGCAATGTATGCACTGAATAATGTATAACAAATGAGATTAGGAGATAGCTCTATATATCTGCTGTATGGCCTTTAGTGTCTCACTGTGCATGGATGCATTATGAATGTGTATGTGAATGTGAATGTGTGTGTTTGTGTATGTGTGTGCGTGTGTGTATGTGTGTGTGTTTATGTATGTGTGTGCGTGTATGTGTAAGTGTGTGTGTGTGTGTGTGCTTGCGTGCAGGTGCTGTTTGTGTATTTTATTGTTTGAGCGAGTGTTTGTGCATGTCAGTCGGTGTGTGCGTGTGTGTGTGTGTGTGTGTGTGTGTGTGTGTGTGTGTGTGTGTGTGTGTGTGTCTGTGTGTCTGTGTGTCTGTGTGTGTTCTTTCTCGGCTTGCGTGATAGTCATCGTGTCCAGCCTTTGTATTTCCGAGGCTTTTACCAGCCACAAAACAAAGAGCTCTTTAATTAGTAATACGCACTAAATGCCTGCGAGACTTCAGTGCGGTTTGGTAATCACAGTCCAAACGTTGTCACAACATATTTCACTTGCACCCGTTAAGTGGGCAGCATTGCGCTAATCTCATCGCTTTAGCATCATGTTTGTTTGTATGGAGGAGAGGGCAGGCGCTAATGAGTCTGATTGATATGTTGGGCCTGCAGGAGCTGGAGGAGAACTACAACAGAGCCTTCTCCGAGGCCCTGGCAGCTTTCGGCAACGGCTCGCTGTTCGTGGAGAAGTTCATTGAGAAGCCGAGGCACATCGAGGTGCAGATTCTAGGTGAGTATCTGCGTGCGTGCGTGTGTGTGTGTGTGTGTGTGTGTGTGTGTGTGTGTGTGTGTGTGTGTATGTGTCCGCACTGACAGTGATTGTGCTCTTATCTTCTCCTGAGTTTGCCATCCCTCAGGTGTCCTTGCGATGTGCATACGTGTGTATGTGTGTGTGTTTGTGCATACGTGTGTGTGTGTGTGTGTGTGTGTATGTCTGCGTGTTAGTGGTCGGATCTCCGACTCCTTCAGCGTGATTTATTAGGCTGCCTGGAACATTGTTTAGTCATTACACCCCGGCCCTCGCTCTCATTATGGCTGATTTGTATCTCGCGAGCGCTGCGTTCAAGTCAATAACTGGGGCAGATGGAATTCCAGTCAGCTCGTTGCAGCGTTCGCTCCTCCTGCGCGTCGGCCGCCGTGGCGGCATCGCAACACGAGAGCGCCAAAAAATATGGCCGGAGGGCGTTGAGGCCGTTTAAAGGCCCGAGCGGGCGCTTCATCACCAGGTTTCTTTCTTCATTTATTCTCTCTTGTTTTCAGAGAGCCGTCTCTCTCTCTCTCTCTCTGTTCCCGCCTGCCTCTGAGTGGCTGTGTTTTTCCTTGTTTGTTGTTTTTTGTTTTGTTTTTTTTCCGGGGAGTTGTTTTTATACCTTCTTCATTTTTTTTTACCAGTTTCTGTTTTTCGTCTGTTTTTAAATTGCAGTCCTTTTCACCCTCTTTTCTGTTCTGCTATTCTCTTTTTCTTCTCTTCTCTTCTCTTCGCTTTTCTTCTCTTTTGAGTATTCTAGAAGCAGCTATTAGATCCAATCTGTGGACGCTCCTTTGCGCATGCTATCAATCTCCATTTATTTAATTGTACTCATGTAGATGAATTTTTTAACTCATCGAGGAAGCGTCCTTGGTAAGACTTGTGTGTTGAAATATTCAGCGCCCGAGTGTGTCGATGGGCCTGAGCTTTCCCGAGGCCGAGGAAAGGAGGTGGGGTGGGTGCATGTGT
>NC_085009.1:8788343-8795843 GCF_963854185.1 Sardina pilchardus | reverse complement strand
GCCCAGACTAACGTCCGATCCTAAAAGCTTGAGCTTGGTCTGGTGATAGCCAGTCTAAGGAAGTTAGTAAGTGTTTGTGAACCCGTTAGCTGCATAGCCAGCCTACTCTGTGGAGAAACATTCACATCCGAAACTCATTACACTTGGATTGCTGTACCATTTACGCATGACAATAAAACCCTGACTCCTCGAGTCCTTGATAGTAACATTCTAACAGGGGAGCTACACCAGGCACGTAACTGAACCGTTCTGTTCGTGACCTGTAAAATCCATTTTAGAAGACTGGTCTATTTTTTTCGCGTCTGGTGTAGCAATTTTTATGATTATTATGATTATTAGCTGCTGCAGCATACGCGTCGCTAACAGAGCGCTTCAGTTATGCACCTGGTGTAGCTGCCCTATAAGGCTGTGTTATTCATAGCAAAAAAGAGTTAACAGCTCCTCAGCCCCCGTTCACTTTGCGGGCGTCCTAGAGAGCGAGTCCACTGATCCGTGAACAGGGTGCGCTGTTTCTTTTCCCCCTCAGAGGGCCCCATCAGTGGGGAGAGGGAGGCGGAGAGAGGGGCGGAGCCTCTGAACCCGATCGCAGCTCTGGGCTCGGCTCGTGACCCCTTGTCTGATAAGGCCGCCCACTGTCATGCTACAGCGGCCGCACCCCTCACCGCGGGGGCCAATTCTGAAATGGACCAATATTACACTTTTCTCCGCAGGTCACTGGACAGACCTGGTGCAGGGTACGGAAACGAAAGAAAGAAGAGAGAGAGAGAGAGAGAGAGAGAGAGAGAGAGAGAGAGAGAGAGAGAGAGAGAATAGAATGAGAGAATGAGAGAGCGAGAGAGAGAGTAATAGAGTGAGAAATGGCGTGAGAGCAAAAAGAGACGTCTCTGAGGGGGCATGTGATGAGAGGTGAGAGATATGGATGGCTCTTTTATTTCTCTACTTTAGTCTAATGTATGCTCCGAGCTTTTGGAAGCGCCGGAATGTCACATTCTAGCAAATAAATCTCCGCTGAAATGAAGTGAAATTGAATAGAGAGATAAGAGAGAGGTACTGTAAGAAGAAAAAGAGAGACGGAGAGAAAGACAGAAAGAGAGAAAGAGAGAAAGTGAGGGGGGGGCCTTTGTGTTGGCTTTGACTCCATTGTCCCTCCGTCATTGTCCTTTTCCGGTCCACGTGTCCCGGGGCGTGACAGTGACATGTGCTGGTTTTCCAGGCAGCCCATTTACGGGAGTCTCACACTAATGTCACCCAAGCAGGAGTGGGAGCACGGTGACAGCACACCACATTCAGACTTAATAATAGAGACAGAAATGGCTGTGTGTGTGTGTGTGTGTGTGTGTGTGTGTAGGTGTGGAGAGAGAGAAAGTACTGGACTAGATGTGACATTTGGATCATTGAGGGTGTGGTGGAGTAGAGGTGTGTGTGTGTGTGTGTGTGTGTGTGTATGTGTGTGTGTGTGTGTGTGTGGAGGGGGGGTTAACGACTTACAGGAACATGAAATCATCCCCCCCGCTGGCACACTGGGAACGGACATCCTTTGTAGGGATTAACCTGCAATCTCTCCGTCCAGCCAGTGGCTCACATACACACACACACACACACACACACACACAGTCTCAATCAATTGATTTCCTTACAGTAATAGATAGCACATAGATCATGAACACAAATACTTGCATCCATGCGCGCACATATACACACACACACACACACACACACACACACACACACACACACACACACGGCTCAGATACCCTCTAAGCAGGAGCCATTGGTTGTGTCTGTCGGTGTAAATCCATAATCCCAGTTTTTTCTAGTGATCAGGTGACGCACCGTTAAGAATTGAATTCCTCTCAGTCTTACTCGCATTGCACGCCACACCATTCATGTGTGTGTGCACCTGTGTGTGTGTGTGTGTGTTTGTGTGTATTTTTGCATTACTGTGTGTGTGTGCACCTGTGTGTGTGAGTGTGTGTGTGTATTTTTGTACTAGCATGTGAGTATCTGCACCTGTGTGCGTGTACACGAGTGTGTGTATGCGTGTGTGTGTGTGTGTTTCTTTGAGTGAGTGTGCCGAATAAGACAACTAATACCTTCCCCACTGGAAGGAAGCCAAAGCTATCAAATGACAAACAGCAGCCCGTCACATTTGATAAGTGTGTCTCCTCTGTATGTGTAAGAACCCGCTCGCAGCCGTCCTTTAAAATGACATTAGTAACGCCGGCAGGCGGAGGCAAGGAAAGAGAGGGAGAGAGAGAGAGAGAGAGAGAGAGAGAGGAGAGAGAGAGAGAGAGAGAGAGGAGAGAGAGAGAGAGAGAGGGGAGGGATAGAGGGATGACAGAGAGATGAGGGAGGAGAGAAAGTCAATATTTAGAGGCGGAGTTGGGCCCGTGGCAGAGAAGTGTGTTTTTTTTTTTTGTGTGTGTGTGTGTGTGTGTGTGTGTAATGCCGCGCCACGGGCTGACGCGGGGCGTAGTCGACGGGGTGTGGCGCGCACGGCGGAGGGAGGGATACGACGGCGCGACGCCCGCGGGCCAACATCGCCTCCTCCGGCTGCTGTGCGCGCCAGCCACCAGCAGGGGGCGACACTCAACTCTTAACAGTGCTGCGCGCGTCTTCATCAGTCTGGAGACGTCGAGGTCAAGGAGTTGAAGCACGCGTGCTCTTAAAAGTTTAGCCTACTTCCACGTACGACTGGAGCGGCTTTGCAAACTTTTCAAATCAAGTCGTCGCGGGTTTTTTTTTTTTTCCCGGTTCAAGGGCCCTACTTCTGAGGAGCGGACGCGAAGACGAGGGAGGTGGTTCTTCAGCGGCGCTTTCGGACAGAAAAAAACGTTGTGACACGCGGGGCGTGATAGGCATCGCGACATCGATCCCGGCCCCCACGTCGAAAATTGCCCACGGCGTCTTTTGAAAAACGTCTCCCGCAATCAAACCCTCATTGTTTCCTCCTCCTCCTCCTCCTCTTTTCCCATCATGCCTTGCTGTCGGACATGGCCTTTAGATTCGCTCTCCGTTCTGGAGTGCAATCAATCCATCTGAAGACACTTTTTTAAAAACTGTCATTACGTGCCTCAATATCGCCCCCCTCCCCTCGCCCACATGCCCCCCCCCCACCCCCCCAGTATGCCTCCTCTCCGTCGAGCTGTCACGGGTCCGTCACGGCAGCCCGGCACTAATGGGGAATTAGCTCCTCTGTCAATCAAGCCGCTAACGCTGCGGAGATAAATGACAGGCTAGCACGGGTGTCGTGTCATAAACAGCCGCCTCATTAGTGCTTCATTTAGGCTGCGGCTCCTCAGCTTCGGGGGGGGGGGGGGTCTATTTCAGACGTCGGACCTGATGCAGACACACACACACACACACACACACACACACACACACCTGGCTAGGCATTGCATATACGCCTACAGCTTTGGGGGTGGTGGGGGGTGTGTGTGTGTGTGTCTATTTCAGATGTCCGACCTGATGCAGACACACACACACACACACACACACACACACACCTGGCTAGGTATTGCATATACTCCTCCATTTCCCAGAAGGTGCTTGTGAAAACGTTATTAACCCTTCAGTGTTAACTTTCTCTCTACAGAAGATTGGATAGGAGCCTTTACACCTTGATAGATCATTATCTTATCAATGAACCGGCCGTACCGTGTAGCGCTGCGCTAGTCTGTCTCTGTTTTAAAGTCTTTACTCTACAATATTATCCCTCTATGCAGGTTTCCATGTGTTTCCATTTTGCCCTGTGTGCAGGTTAAGCACAGTCGGCCGTGTGCAGGCAGATGTTAGTGCAGGGAGAGGGCGTTGTAATGCCTCCTGGCTCTTTCCTTCACCTCGCCTTTGATTGGGAGCTGAGTTGGATAAGGAGCTCAGTCCCTGTGGAAACCTGGGCTGTACAAGGCACAGATCAAAGCGGTGTGTGTGTGTGTGTGTGTGTGTGTGCGTGTGTGCGTGGTGTGCGTGTGTGTGTGTGTGTGTGTGTGTGTGTGTGTGTGTGTGTGTGTGTGTGTGTGTGTGTGTGTGTGTGCGTGTGTGTGTGTGTGTGCGCCAAGGTGTGGTCTTATTGTGACCTTGTCTCAACTCGGTCACGCCACAATGTGATAGATATAGCGTGTCTGGAGAGAATGAGAGAATGAGAGAGAGAGAGAGAGAGAGAGAGAGAGAGAGAGAGAGAGAGAGAGAGGAGGAAAAGAGGGAGAGGGAGAGAGAGATGAGGAACAGAGAGAGGGAAATAGGGAGAGAAAGGAAAGGGAAAAGAGAGAATGAGAGAGAGAGAATGAGAAGGAGACAAGGAGGAAAAGAGGGAGAGAATGAGAGCAAGAGAGAGCGAGAGAGAGAGCGAGAGAGAGAGAGAGAGAGAGAGAGAAAGGTCGGTCTTCATTGTGGCCGTTTCAAACAGGAGCAATGACAAAGGTGTGATAGCGAGGGATGAAGAGACACTGGGAGCGGAGAGGGAGGAGGAGTGACAGAGCGCAGGGGAAGAATGGAAAACGAAGAAGAGCGAGGGAGATGGAGCTGGGCGAGGCAGAGCAGAGCGAGAGAGTGGGAGGGAAGGAGAGAGAGAGAGAGTGATGGATGAGAGTCAGAGCGGGAGAGAGGGATAGAGAGACCGAGAGAAAGAGAGAGAGAGAGCCAGTGTCTATGCGTCTGTGTGTGATGCGCTTGGTGTTCTCTGTGTCCCTTAACTTCTGTAAGAGACCTTGTTTATCTCACTTTTCCTCCCTTCTCTTCCTCCCTGTCTCTCCCTCGTTCTTTTCCCTCTTTCTGTCTCCTTTTTTGTCGTTCCTGCCTTCCCTTTGTTCTTCCCTTCCTCTTTGCAATTGATCCTTGACATCCTCTCAGCCTCCCCGTCAGTGCATGTGTACTGTTTCCCTTTTTTCTCTTTTTCTCTCTTTCTTTCCATTATTTCTTGCTTTTTACACTGTTCCTCTCTCCCTCCCTCTCTTTTCCATCCTCTCTCTCTCTTTCTCTCCTTCCCTCCCTCCATCCCCACCCCTCTCTCTCCCTCTCTCCCTCTCTCCTCATTTCAACTGCAGAGGGCTGCTGGATCTGGGCTGTTGTTTATCAGACTCATGCTGGGATATTGATTGGCCGATGATTGATTAGGCTCTGGCGAGCGCGTGTGTATGTGTCTGTACAAATCCGTGTGTGTACAAATCTACAGTACATGTAGTGTATGTCTAGACATAATACAGATAGGTGGCAAGGAAGAGAGAGAGAGAGAGACAGAGTGTGTGTGTGTGTGTGTGTGTGTGTGTGTGTGTGTGGTGTGTGTGTGTGTGTGTGTGTGTGTGTGTGTGTGTGTGTGTGTGTGTGTGTGTGTGTGTGTGTGTGTGTGTGTGTGTGTGTGTGTGTGTGTGTGTGTGTGTGCGTGGCTGGTTGTGTGTGTGTGTGCGTGGCTGTGTGTGTGTGTGTGTGTGTGTGTTAGGTGTAAGGTACTGTGGAGCATTGGGGAGTCAAATCACCAAAGCCCACTGGCATGCCTGGTCGGCACGGTGTGTGAAAGACAGGAAGGTGAGAAAAGGAGGGAAGACCAGAGGGGAAGAGAAGAGAAGAGAGGAGAACAGAGGAGAGGAGAAGAAGGAGAGAACAGAAGTGGGTGAAGAGAAGGATGAATATGGAGTGAGAGTAAAGAGAGTGAAATGCAGAAAGAAAGGATCATGAGGTGAGATTAAAGGTATGTGGAAGATGGAGAGGATGTAGAGGAGAGCCAGAGAAGGAGGGAGACAGAGTGAGACAGAGGGAGGAGTGAAGAACAGAGGGAACAGATAGCGAGAAGGGGGGAGAGAGAGGAGAGAACATACACACAGCAAGGTCGGAAGAAAAGAGAGATTTTTTTTCGTCTTCTCAGGCCTGCTTTTCCTCTTTCCACCAAAAAAAAGGAGAAAAAAAACAGAGAGAGAAAACAACCAGAGAGGGAGAGCCAGACGGTCTCCCTGCCGAGCGAGAGGAAAGCTTCCCCTCCTCTCCTACCCACAGAAGAAAAGAGAGGAGAAGAGAAGAGAGGAGAGGAGAAGGGAAGAGAGGAGAGCTGCAGAGAGCCAGGCAGCAGAGGGAAGAGATAGACCGCTGAGAGGATGAAACACACGCACAAGAAGATGCAGGAAAAAAAGTCAAGAAAAGAGAGAGAAGAGCGAGAGAGAGAGAGAGGGGGAATCAGGTGTCAGAAGAAGAGGTAGCGCAGGAGAGAGAGAGAGAGAGAGAGAGAGAGAGAGAGAGAGAGAGCGGGGAAAAACTAAAGGGAGAACGTGTACCTACTTTTCTCTCTGTGAAGCAAAGTGTTTGTGACAAATGAACAAAAAAAACAGGGACTTATAAACTGTTCTTGTGAGTGGTGGAGGTTTGCTGCTGAAGAGAATAAGTTCCCACATTAGATGAAGTGCTGTTATTGCAGTGTACTGACACAAACAATAAACGCCGGAAAATAAGCACCATGTAACTCTCAAGTCGCTACCTAGTGAAACATGCATAAGCTAAACCCTTGCCCTCACTCATCCTCTTGTCCATAATGCACTACTATAAAACTAACTTGTTTCTTACGATTACCTGTAGTATTAAGTGTATGGTCGTGACCTATACGTGATATTAAGTGTGGAGGAAAATGATTGCGTCGTGATGTGCGGATATCCTGTGAGATTCCGTAGCACCGCTCCCGAATGGCCACGTATGGGAAGGCCGTGGGCTCGGCATTAAAGGTAAATTGGGTCTTGAATGAAGAAGAGTCTCCATTCAGAATGACATTTAGTCCGGCGCTGAGCTTTAATCCGCGTCTGGGAAAGCCTCTCTCCGGCTGTTGGGCTGAAAAGATTAAAGTCATCAAAAAAAAGAAAATAAATAAAAAAAAATTGTGAGGGACTTTGAGTCAGGATTACCCTGCGTCTCTACCCCGCTTTGGACGACCGCGGCGCGCACAAATGCGCAGACACGTCTCACACACACACACACACACACACACACGCACACACACACACACACACACACACACACACACACACACACACAGAAACACACACACACCTCCTGGCTCTGTCCTCATATGACTATCTGTGCTGACTCTGCTTGTCTACCTGACTCTGTTAGCGACAGACAGGATTGATGTGAGTTAGCTATTGATTTGGGGTGGATTTCGGAGCAAGAGCAGCAGTAGTCACGCTCCTCTCCCTGCACCCGGGGCCTGTGCCGGAGGTGTAGACGTTGTGTCCACTCTCTAGTACCCATCATGGCCCTCTTTTCCCCATGCTGGGGTCAGTTACTGTATAGGTCAGGGTGGGTTTACATGGACACTTGCAATCAGATTAGAGTCAGAACGATTGCTCAATCGGGATAAAAGTGAAACACCTTGATTGAGATAAAACCCTCCCCTCTTGATGCAGGGGTCAGTTATGTCAAGATGGGTTTACCTGGACACCTCTAACTCAATTAGAATCAGAAATATTGCTCAATTGGAATAGAAACAAATTACATTTAAACACTGATCGGAATAAAACCCCTTTT
>NC_085009.1:8773343-8783343 GCF_963854185.1 Sardina pilchardus | reverse complement strand
TGTGTGTGTGTGTGTGTGTGTGTGTGTGTGTGTGTGTGTGTGTGTGTGTGTGTGTGTGTGTGTGTGTGTGGTGGGGAGGTGGCACAGAAAGAGTCTGCCTGACTATGCAAACACATCCTCTTTTTGATGCGTCGGTACGTCTCTGGTCTGAGTTTGTTTTTTTATCTGCTTGTCAGGCGCTTCTGCTCCTTTATTAAGTCTCTTTGTGAGTTATTTTTTGTGCTTTTTTTCCCTCTTTTGTCGCCGCGAGGAGATCGCAGAGGAGAGGAGATAGAGATGTGGGAAGAATAGATGACAGAGAGAGACGCACTTCTACAGGCAAAGAAGGAGGATAGAAAAACACTCAGTGAGTCACTGTCAGTTTGGCACCACCGAGAGAGAGAGAAAGGGAAAGAAGGACAGTGATGGAGAGAGAGAGAGAGAGAGAGTGAGAGAGAGAGAGAGAGAGAGAGAGAGAGAGAGAGAGAGAGAGAGAGAGAGAGAGAGAGAGAGAGAGAGAGAGAGAGAGAGAGAGAGAGGGAAGGCAAGTGACTCCTTAATTCAGCGGTGCTGATTTGTGTCAGGGCGTTGATGGCCGGCTAACACACACTGAGGGAGCGGCCGCAGCACAAAAGACAGCTGCGCGGGGACACACAGGCATAAACACACCAGTCAGCAGTACGCCGACACGCCTTTATTTTTGTGTTATTTTACAGGCTGCTGTTTCCATGGCGACAGCTCCTCTGCCCTCCGAAGCTTGTGTGGAGGGTTTCTTTTTTTTTGGTGGGGGGGGGGGGGGGTGGCTGGCTGGCAGGAGTGATATATCTCCCACCTAGTTCTCTCTTTCTCTCTTTCTTGCTATCTCTCTCCCTCTCTCCCTCTCTCTCTCCCTCTCTCTCTGTGTCGTTCTCTATATCCCGCTCTTGTTATCTTCTCTCACATCATACTGTTGTTTTTTCTGCCGTTTGTTCACCTCTGTCTCATGTCATCACTTTTGTAATTTCCTTTTTCATTTCTCCCTCTTTCTTTCCCCCTCCATCTTTCATCAGACTTCTTATTCCGTTCTTTCCCCCTACCCCCCATCCTTTAATCTCCTCTCTCTCGCTTTATTTTTTCTTTCTCTGCACTACTTCTTCGTCAGCCTCAGCTGGGAAGAAGATATAGAAAAATGTGTTTATTTCTATTATAAACTTCAGAGAACAGTCATCGGCACTGTTTACAGCTATTTGGAGGTCTTTCCATTAAAAACACATTTCTCATATCTCACCAAAGCAGAAATAGATTTATTTAGAGGGAAAAACAACAGTAATTGCGTGGGGTGAGTCTGTAATTATATCAGTAGCAGTCCTTATTTTATGCCTCATTTCTGTAAATGTCAAATGACAACAAGCCTCTCTGATGTATGGACGGCACAACCCTCAAGACGTCAGTAATGAGCCATTCATTTTGAGAGAGAGAGAGAGAGAGAGAGAGAGAGAGAGAGAGAGAGAGAGAGAGAGAGAGAGAGAGAGAGAGATTGCTTTGGCAATATAAGTATACCTCTTGTCATGCCAATAAAGCACATTGAATCTGAATCTGAATCTGAGAGAGAGAGACTGTTGGGTATCATAACAGAATCGGCAGAAGGAAGCTTTGTAATAGAACAGTCTAGAAGGAATGGAGGACTGAGGCAGTTCTCATTGTCACCTCTTGTCTGCAGATTTGATCCAGGTCTCATTTTCTGATTTTCTCTCGTTTGTACTGCTCCCTCTCTTTATCATGCTCTCTCTCTCTCTCCCTCTCCCTCTTTCTTTCTCTCTCTCTCTCTCTCTTCTTTTCTTTCTTATTCACTCTTCCCTGCTGCACCCATTCATATTCTGGGTCACATCTGTAGGTGTACGGTCGCCATAGCAGCCTGTCGCCAAGCGCGGCGGGAGGAGATTATAATCATCGCGTGTGTCATCAGAAATACGTCTGATCAAAAAAGAAAAAAAGACACACTAATAACTCCCTGTATTACACTTTCTTTCTATCCCCCTCTCTCTCTCTCTCCCCTCTCCCTCTCCCTCTCTCTCTCTTTGTCTGCCTTTTATTCATCCTTCTTTATCTCAGCACAGGGCCATCTGCCCTGGTTTCTCCCCCCCCCCCCATGCTGTTTGGTGCTTTCTTTGGACCTGTTTCACCTCTAATACCTGTCTGTCTGTCTGTCTGCCTGGGGGTGTCCAAAATGTCTCTTTCTCCACTGCCCGTCTCCTCTGTCAGTGTGTGTGTGTGTGTGTGTGTGTGTGTGTGTGTGTGTGTGTGTGTGTGTGTGTCTGTGTGTGTCTGTGTGTGTGTGTGTGTGTGTGTGTGTGTGTGTGTGTGTGTGTATGCAAGCACACACAGGTGTGTGCATGTCTTGACCCTGTACCTTTGTGTTAGAGTGTCCTCCAGCTCGTCTCTAGCCAGAGTGTGCCTCTCTTGTGGCTTCTTGTGCCGGGCTGTATTGAGAAGACCACATGCCTCTCACCAAATCAAGCCGATTCAAGCACAAAATGCTCTATTTTGCCTTAATGAATCCCTTGTTTCCAAATGAAGAGTTCTTTTATTTAGTCAGTCGGTTCTAGAATAGCACTTCATCATTTACAAATCCCATTCATGCTGCCACCAGCGGAGAACTCGAACAGCACCACGCTCGACTCAATTTTCCCAATAACTCAAGTCTTCCAATAAACTTCGATTCTCACTCAAGAGTGCTTTAATGGTGAGACCATCACAGACATTTTTACACTAAAGGCCAGAAGAAGAGAAGAGACATTCACACACAAATACAATGGGGGAATATATAAAAACAAAAACATTGCAGCATTGAATATCTCTCAACCAAAGCACTTTAGTCAGTCTACTGTGTTTGCCTTTGATATATTTGTCTTTCTTGTAGTGGTATACCTCTCTGTTTTCCTCTCATATCTTTCCTGGTTTCAGCCTGTCACCTTTAATTTGCCTGATCTGCAGCATCCATTTCTCCCATGGCCCTCTGCTAGTGCAGTCCTCCCACAGCCCTGTTGTTATGACCAGACTCCTCAACTCCCCCTGGGCTCTCCTCTCATCTCAGCTTAATTCAGTTCAATGTGGCTCTATTACTGTGCGTTCAGACGGAGACCGTCAAAAGCGCCAAAAGAGCGCCGGAAATCATTCAGTTTCGATGGAGAGTCGGCGTTACTGGCGTCAAACGCGTTCTGGGCATGAGCGTGGCTTCAGAGGCATCACGGGCGTCAGAAAAAAGTTGAGCCTCAGTTAACTTTATGGTAATGAGCTATGACACAGTTCGGCGTCAACCAGTCAGAATTGCTGCTGCTGCAGGATTGCTGCTTGTGGTCTGTTTGAATGTTTCACGCCATGGTTTTGACGCTTTTGGCGCTGAACTGGGGTGAGCGTCGCGTTATGAGCTTCGCCAGCGACTTTGACACTTTTGATGTTTTCGGTCTGAATGCACAGCTAGCGTATGTTATTAGTGTGTGTTATTAGCGTGTGTTATTAGCATGTGTTGTTAGCATGTGTTATTAGCATGTGTTATTAGAGTGTGTTTTTGCATGTGTTATTAGCGTGTGCTATTATACGACGCTCCATTATTAGAACGCTCCATTGTCTTGAATGGGATTTCCCAAAGTTCTACTGGTCATTATTTTTGACTAGAGGACCCCTGAAAAAAATAATCACCGCTGTCAATGGCAACGGAGTTTGTGCTTCTAATTCAGGTCTTTCATATCACTCCGCAACAAGTCCGGTCATTTACAGTGAAAAGGCCCGTTCACACCAAGAACGATAACGATAACGATAACTATAAATAAATATTGCTCTCGTTAATATGAATGACAACGTTCACACATAAACTATAACGATAACGACATGAAGAACAATATCGTTGTTGATCACTTTCAGAGCGATTTCGAGAACGATAAAAAGCTAACAGCCAATCAGAACCCATAATATTCTAGCCATCACATTCATTAACATGAGGAGAGACTTTTCTTATCGTTGGCCTGTGTGGACGCTTTTATCGTTATGGTTATAGTTATCGTTATCGTTATCGTTCTTGGTGTGAACGGCCCTAAAGTCAGCTAGTAGGCCAAAGACTTTGCCACGCAACATCTGAAACTGTCAAGTTCTATCTGTGGTGAACTATTTATTTTGTTAGTGGAAGCTACAAAACAGTAGCCAAGTCATTGCTAAAGACACCTTGTGTTAAGTTTCTTTTCTCGTTTTGGCAAGTAGCCGCATAATAAGCGGGATAATGTACAGAAAGCAGGTCATTATCAGGAAAAGAAACAGAAGGGTTAGAATGGGAATAGGATGAGCAGTAACAGTGATATGAATGCTGAAGACATGCACAAACACTGTCTCTCTCTCTCTCACACACACACACACACACACACACACACACACACACACAAAAACACACACACACACACACACACACACACACACACACACACACACATATCATTGTGTAACATGGTCAGTGTTATCTCCCTGTCTCTGATGTTATGGTGGGTTACAACGTCTTGTGCAGCCAGCAGACAAATAAGTCCTCCAAATAATGGAGCCAATTTGTGTCATATGGAGCCCAGCTGGGCCAATTTATCAGAGTTTTGAAGGGAGCTAAAATTTGCTATTTTGTCTGGGAATGGTAAGAAATAGCCTTTTCTTAGCTGTATGTCTGTTGGACCATCGGTCGTACAGTGACCACAGATGCATTGCTCTTTTGAATCTTCTTTTCCTTTCTATAACTCTCTCTCTCTGTCTCTCTCTCCCTCTCCTGCCACCCCTCATCCTTCTCCCTCGTCTCTCTTAGCCTCTGTCCTCCCTTCATCTTGCATGCCATCTGCCATCCTCTTACTCTCCATCCCTCCCTCCCTCACATCCCTCCATCTCTCTCTCCCTCCTCCTCGTCTTGCCTCTCATCTTTTCTCCACACTCCCTTTTGTCACGACTCCCCCTAGCTCTCCCCTTCTCTCTCTCTTTCCCTGTGTCCATCTCTCTCAATACACCCCCTCTCTCTCCCCTTCTCTCTTTCTCCCTCTCTCCCTCCCTCTCTCCCTTTCTCTCTTCCCCCCTCTCTCTCTCTTTCTCTCTCTCTCTCTCTTTTTCTACCTCTCTCTCTCTCTCCTTATCCTTGCTGTGGGTGATTTATGCTGCCTTGGCTTTGAACCCTCTCCCTGTAGTCACCTCAGTCCAGCCAGGCTGTACAGGGGATTAGCAGACACCCGGCGAGGGGAATAGGTGAATGGGATGAATGAATGGAGAGAGAGAGAGAGAGAGAGAGAGAGAGAGAGAGAGAGAGAGAGAGAGAGAGAGAGAGAGAGAGAGAGAGAGAGAGAGAGAGGGGGGGGTGAAGAGGAAGAGGGAAGGAGGGACATTATTAATGAAAGAGTGAGGGAGGACATTGTCATGTCAGTGCCACTGATATGATGTGATATTCATCGGGGCCTTGGCCGGTCGGGGGTGGAAGCTGCGGGGTATGGTGGAGCATTGAGCCTGTGTGATGAAGTGTATGTCTGTAATTTGGAGGATGTCTCTCTCTGCCTTTCTCTCTCTCCCTCTCCCTCTCTCTCCCTCTCTCTCTCTTTCTCTTGTTCGCTCTCTCTCTTTCTGTCTCTCTCTTGGTTTTTGTGTGTATGTGTGAGTGAGAGAGAAATACAGACAGACAGACAGACAGACAGACAGACAGACAGTGAGAGAATATATGCATGTCTGTGTGTATATGGGTGACCATGTATGTATTTCTGTGTGTGAGAGAGAAAACAGAATGTGTTTGTGTGTATATGCAAACACACAGTATGTGAAAATTAGAAAAAGCGGAAAGATATAGAGAAAAAAGAGGGTGAGAGAAGGATATAGTATGTTTGTGTGGACAGAAAGTGCAAATAGAACACTGTGCGTGCATGTGTGTGTGTGTGTGTGTGTGTGTGTGTGTGTGTGTGTGTGTGTGTGCACGGCATATGAGAGAGTAGAAATGTGAGTGTTTATTTGTTGTGTGTCTGGGCATGAGCAAAGCAGAGAGAGAGAGAAAGAGAGAGAGAGAGAGAGAGGGGCAAGGGAGAGAGAGCGAGGGAGAGAGAGGGGGGCTGAGCGAGGGAGAGAAAGAGAGAGAGAGCAAGGGAGAGAAAGAGATCGTGAGCGTCTGCTGTTGGCAGCCGCGGCCAGAGATGGGATTAGAAGGCAGCTCTGAATTGAGGGGAGAAATTGGATCAGATTACAGTGTATTTTGGCACGGATTATCCCCAATCCCCTCTGGGTTGTCGAGGAGTGAGAATGAGAGTCGAGGGAAGGCCGAGGAGCAGAGGAGCGAGAGCGAAAGTGAAAAAAGAAAGAAGGAAAGAAAAAAAAGATAGAAAGAAAGGAGGAAAGGAAAGAAGGGGTGAGGGCTAAGTGTGAAACTGCTATTTTCAGGCGGGTGGAGGGGTGGTCGTCTTTTTTTTAATAGCTTTTCAGGCCCTTGTCTGGACTTTTACAGGGTCAAGACCCCCCCGGCTATTCATGATATACATAATTACATATGGTCACCTCTTGGAAGAGCTCTGACCCCCTTCGGCATGGACCAAACGCTAAGCTGCCGTTTTGCTGTAGACAGCAGCAATCTTTCACATGCGCCTTATCTTCATGTTTCTATGCCCTTTCTGCAGCTTCCCTCCTCTCTCTCTCTCTCTCTCTCTCTCTCTCCCTCTTTATAGCCTTTCCTCTCGTTCTCCTGATTCATCCCCCCCTCCCCTCTCTCTCTTCTCCTTCGTTCTCCCTCCCTGGTCGCTTCTTATTCACGCGGTTGGTGTCCAGGCTTGGCGGGCGCGTGCCGATTTCACGCCTTCGTTCCGGAATCTTCCTCAATCCACCTCGGAGGATCGGAGGGGGTGCAGGAGGGGGGGGGGGGTGCAGGGGGGGCCTGCTGGTGTAGGCAGGCCTGCCAGTATGGCCGTGGCTCATCTCCGACACGCGGTCCAGATTGAGAGCCAGCGGGTCACTCGTCGAGGGAGGGGTCGGAGATGTCGACGAGCGGACACCGTCGACGGGGTTTTTGGACGGCGATTAGGGCTGACACCTCACATATCTCTCCAAAGGCCTCCGCCAGCTCCCGCTGACCAAGGAAATGAATGGATAATGGAACCTTTTCAGAGTTCCACGGTTCCACGGTTCCTCCCATTAGGGGACCTACACTTGGAGCCAGAGAACAAAAATAACAACCTGGATATGTTTGTCTCAACTTGTTTTAAGCATTAAAGTGGTGATTTTGTTCTTGTTAAAACAAAGGAGTGTTTAGCACTCCTTATTTTCAATAGCCTGTCACAGTTTTATTCTACCAAATGGAATCAAATTCTGAACTGTCCCATCCTATGTTCAAGGCAAGCTATACTCCCACAGCACTATACATCACTTGCGTTAAGTGACTAGATCACATGAAATATGAACAGGGATGTGGCTAGCAGGAGTTAGCCTAGCGGGACGTGTTGAGACGAATCCAGAAAGAGCTTCCCCAAAGACTTCCCAATGTCACGTGAAATATGGCCGTCTCTATCGTACGTTCGCAGCGGCTGGGTTCACGATAAGGTCTCGTGGATCAGAGAGGCTCCCCTCGGGGGCGGGGGTAGGAGGGGTGGGGTCACGCTTTGCGTATGGCGATGATTCATCTCCTTGGCCGCAAATCTGCGCCCGCCGCTATGCTACCGTTGTCCTGGCGTACGCGCCCCCCTGCCGTGGGCCTGTTAGCATAAGCAGAGCACAGCTCATATATTCAGCCCACCTCCACCGCAGCCACTACATCATGCTCACATAAGGGAGCAAAGCCTCTATCTCTATGACTAATGCTAAAGCTCTCTCTCTGTGTTTGTGTGTGTGTACGTGTGTGTGTGTGTGTGTGTGTGTGTGTGTGTGTGTGTGTGCGTGTGTGCGTGTCTGTTTGTATACGTCTTTGTTTGTGTACGTGTGTGCTTGTGTGTGTGTGTGTGTGTGTGTGTGCGTAAGGGCGTGCTGTGGTGACAAGGATAAGTGTGACTGCAGCCTTTTTATGTAGGCGGGCGCTTTCTACAAACAAAACAACTTTTCAGGAAACTTTCATAAGCTGATCTGTCTGGGCGGCTTTTGCAGCTCATTTGCGGGTGTCCTTTTTGTGACTGTCTGACAAACTCTGAAGGCAAAAGTACTATTTTGTGATGTGTGTGCACACATGAGTGTGTGTTAGTGTGTGTGTGTGTGTGTGTGTCATCCTTTGTGGCTGGGTGATGTTTGCTGCAACATGTGGCTAAAAAAGCCTGTATATTCCTCAGAACCCATTCTGTGAACGGCAGAAATGCACAATGACTACAGTAGTGGTGTCTTTTCCAATGATCATGGGAACAATGTTCTAGGAAAATTGGGAGTTTCAGAATAAACCATCGGAGTACAAATGCACCGAGGAGGTCATTTAAAAAGCAGGTGGAATCTAGATGGCACATCTTGATGTGTACGGAGGCAAATCAGCAACAAGGAATGCAGTATTTCCATTGCTGGTTTCGCTCATATGTGCCACGTTACAGGCAAAGGCTTGTTATTATTCGCCTTTTTTATGACATGCTATCTGTTGTTTTTCCGTTGCTTCCCTTCATGTGACTCACACAGCATCAGTTTGGTTTGTTTCGGCTAATCAAATAGACTATTGGTTTTGAATGTTGCAGAATTACGGCCCTCGTCTCTCTCTGCTTCATGACACCTTATTTGCATGGATATGGAGCTCGTGAAACTGTTTCGCTTTTGATCAACGGGCGCTCGGATTCCATTCCGTTTCATTCCACGAGATGCAGCCTGTGACTGAATGATGAGACTGCGTTGCAGGTGCTACAGAATGAGAGATGGACGGTTAGAGAGGGCGGGGGGGATGTGGACTGGTCAAGCCTCTGCTTGCACTGCCCTCTCCCTCTCCCTCCCTCTCTCTCTCTCTCTCAGGCTCCTTCTCAACCTCTCTCCTCGATCCTCGGTCCTCCAGCTCGTTCCCACCGATCTATAAAGAATGATGATGGGGCGGCAACAGTGGGATAGTCTATCCGGTGTCCTTTATGGATCAGTGGGAACGAGCCGGAGGACCGAGGAAGGAGGGAGAGATAAAAAGACGAATGAGAAGAGCCACATCTGTGGAGCGGCCATGTTGCCTTTTGTCACGGCGCTTTCCAGCCTACGTACAGCCACCCCTGAGAGAGCCCTCCACCCTCCACCCCTCCCCCACCCCACTCCCCCCCCACCCGCTCTCTTAAGTCCTCTCCGCTCTGGCGCGCGCCTCCCAGCGACAGCCGCTAATGCTCCTCGGTTACGGCTCCTCTCTCCAGACAGCGCTAACATCATGTTTGAATGACCATTGACCTCCATTCGCAATGCCAGCTCGCTCCGCTAACACTAGCCCCCCCCCCCCCACTCCCCCCCCCACTCCCCCAGGCGGCTATTTGAAGATAGCGCTTCCGCGCAGCGCTAACCGGTTACAATCACACTCCTGGCCGCTCCTCGAGACGCCACCGCAGTCATGATTGCAGTCAGGTGTTGAGATAGCCCTCGACGAGAGCAGCTGAGCGCAGGTCGGCTCGGCCACAGCCAGACATGCAAACATCGGTCCATTACGGCTTTGTCTGAGCCAAGTGGGCCAAGATTGAGGGGTCAGGAAGGGTCGTTTGAGGGCAGGTCTTGTGATGTAAGCTGGCTGGCTGTGATTGTTCATTTGGAATAAAACATTTCGAAAATGTGTCTCCCAGAGTGTATTGTAGATAAGTCTAAACACACCATTTCCCTTTCTGCCATTTCCCTTTAACGTGATTGTGCACTATCTTCCCACACAAACAGAGATCAATATTTGATGAGACCATAGGTTCACGTTATTAAATGGCATATCTAGCTCTCAGATGAGAGGGGGTATGTACTGTATCAGAGGATGATTAAGCTAAGAGCCTTGCCCTGATGATCTAATGTGACATCCAGCATCACCTTGATGTACAGTACACGCTCCAGGCACATTTGGATACAGTAGTTCCCAATACACTATATACATACT
>NC_085009.1:8758343-8763343 GCF_963854185.1 Sardina pilchardus | reverse complement strand
TGCGTGCGTGCGTGCGTGCGTGCGTGCGTGCGTGCGTGTGTGTGTGATTTTATGCTGGGAATCACTGTCACCGAAAACCGGCAGAGAACTGCCGGAATGAAATCTAGCCCTCCTTTTATCGAAAAAGACTTTTTCCTCATTTTCTCGTGTCAAGCCGGGGAGCCCTGCACTGAAAATTAGTGGACTTTGTAACGTCTCGGGCCATTCATACTGACCCCACCCAGAGGTCAGAGGTCAATATGACCCCGCGGACCGTAGGAAAAGTCGTGGCCCGTGGCGGAGTAGCGTGTCACGGCCCCCTTCAGCCAGCTCCCCAGCGTGGGTCTGAATAGGCCCCACGGTGGAGCTCTGTGTCTGGGCACTCTTGTCTGTGTGCTGTTAGCTGGAGTGGTAGGCCCCGAGGCGCAGCTCCGTGCTGGGGCCTGCACTTTGTGATAAGAGCCTGTATGGTGGAGGTGCCATGGTGAGCTGGGCTCGATGGCCTCCAGCCTGCCGTAATCACTATTTCCCTCTTCCTCTCCTCTTCTCCTCCTCCCCACCTCACTCTTCTTTATCTGTCTGTTTCTCTCTCTCCTTCCTGCTATCTGTGTCTGTGTTTATCCCTCTCTCTCTTTCTCTCTCTTGGCCCCTCTCCCTCCCTCCTGCCCGCTTTCTTTCTCTCTCTCGTTGCCATGTATCCTTTTTCATTATCTTATTCCTTTCATCCTCCTGCTTTCATTTGCCTCTTGAAGCGCTGTCCTGCTCCTAAAAAACAAACAGACACACACACACACACACACACACACACACACCACAGACAAACACACAGATAGGCAGGCAGACACACACGCCGACAGAAACCCTCACACACACACACACACACACACACACACACACAGAGGTGCACACACACAGGCAGGCACACACACACACACACACACACAGGTGCACACACACAGGCAGGCACACACACTGACAGAAACTCGCACACACACACACACACACACACTGACAGGCATTGTGTTTGAGAATCTCCGTTCCACAGGGCTGTATCTCTATGGTGGGCCTGCATCCTGCACTCCGTGCCTGTTGCCATGGGCACTCTGTATCAAACAAGCCCACACTTCCAGCGGGGGTCCTTAAAGATTAATGCCATGAATGAATTGATGAACAGACACACACACATACACACACACACA
Source organism: Sardina pilchardus (assembly GCF_963854185.1). NCBI lineage: Eukaryota > Metazoa > Chordata > Actinopteri > Clupeiformes > Clupeidae > Sardina > Sardina pilchardus. The sequence continues at coordinate 8,762,165 of NC_085009.1, read as the reverse complement.
CACAGGCACATACACAGGCACACACACACATACACACACCAATGCCCTCTGACCCTGCTGCTAGCAAGATAGGTCCATCAAATAGACATTTTGCTGTAAATCAATGTTTTGGAGGCCACTAATTGGCAATGAAGGATCTTATCCGAGTTCCACTGGAAAAAAAACAGCTTTGTTTTTCTTTTTTAATAATATGTCAAATTCCATTTGGTCTGGACTGTGTGTGCGTGTGTATGTGTGTGTGTTTCACTGCTTGTGTGTTTGCCTCCCCTGGAGCTCATTCGACACTGTGTGTGTGTGTTATGAGAGAGAGAGAGAGAGAGAGAGAGAGAGAGAGAGAGAGACAGACAGAGAGAGAGTGTGTGTGTGTCTGTGTGTGTTTCACTGCTCGTGTGTTTGCCTCCCTTGGAGCCCATTTGACATGGTGTGTGTGTGTGTGAGTGAGTGAGTGAGTGAGTGAGTGAGTGAGTGAGTGAGTGAGTGAGTGAGTGAGTGAGTGAGTGAGTGAGTGAGTGAGTGAGTGAGTGAGTGAGTGAGTGAGTGTATGAGAGTGTGTGTGTGTGCGCGCGTACGAGTATGTGTGCGCTGACTGAATCCTGACCTCCGTTGCTCACGTGCGTCGTTCTTCACCTCTCTGGTTGCCGGGCGAGGGGGATGGAGGGATTAAACGTTCCATTACAGGAGAGGGGAGGAAGTCAAGCGCCCGCCTGCATATTCATGAGCACCATGCAGATGAGGTGACACAAGGTCTCACCCTCACCAACCACCACCCCACACACACACACACACACCGCACACACACACACACACACACACACACACACACACACACACACACACACACACACACATCACACACACGCACACACATACACACACACACACACACACACACACACACACACACACACACACACACACACACACACACACACACACACACACCACCTCCTACCTGACCTTCATTAAGCCGGTGAAAAGGCCTATTTGTCATTTCAGTACACACACCTTTTCAGTGAGAAGAGCAGAATGACACACTCCTTCATTAGCCTTATCTTTTGCTTCTGCCATCTTCACCCCCCCCACACACACACACACTCAAGCTTTGTAACACCTGTCTTTATTCCACACTTCATTCCAGCACGTTCCGTTTCTTTTGTCACACTCTCTGTCACACTCCTCCTTTCTTCTCTTCTCTCTTCTCCTCTTCTCTTTTCTTGCGGAGAGGGAGATGACTGTCGACTGCTGCCGGTGTTTGTTGTTGCGCTCGGGCGCCTTAATGAGGTGCTTGTCAATCACCGGGAGTGGCGGCTGTCGCTGCGCGCGCTGCAGCGACACAAAATGTCCGCCGTGTTTTTTTTTGGAGAAAGGAGGGTGTGTGTGTGTGCTTTTGTTTGTGTGCATGTGCATGTGTGTGTGTGTGTGTGTGTGTGTATCGGTGTATCTTTGTCTTTGTGTCTTTGTACACAGGGTGGGATTGTTGCAATGTTGCCACAGGCCATGATGCAGAGGCCTGAGGTAATGTTTACTCTTTAAAAAAAAGTGTGACAGTGTGCTTATGTGTTTGTGTGTGTGTGTGTGTGTGTGTGTGTGTGTGTGTGTGTGTGTGTGTGTGTGTGTGTGTGTGTGTCTACGTGATTAATTGTGTTGTCAAGTGGAGGCTGTGAGCACGACTTCGATTTTAAGTCAGCAGGGGGGCTTGGTGTTTAAAAATCTGTTGTTAGAGAAGATACAGCCCCATTCAATACAACAGAGTCCGATCCGGTAATAAGGTATAGCCGCACACACACCAAAGATAACAGAAGCTCATCTACGTAGAACAAAGGACTCTGAATTCATTTATGCTGGTGGGCAAATTCTCCATTTGATTAGCTGTGTCAGAGCTCAGCAATTAGAGCAGTTTATTTTCATATCTCATCCTTGGCAGTTTCTCTATGGCTGACTGCTTTCATGTTAGTCGCCCCGCGTAACCTTTGGTGATGAATACGCATCCGGTTCGGCGTGCCATTTCGGGCCGTATTTGCATTCCGCGTGTCGGAGATTTTCCGTGGGTGCCTATTTCCGTTTGGGTGTTAGTTCCGCTCGAGAGGCTAAACTCTTCTAGATTTGTCCTACTTTCGCCCCGGGTCTCCTAACTTCATGTGGCCGGGCACATCTATGTGTCTGCCTGGCACACAGAAGACAAATGGAAAGGGGCCTCATGAATTAGCCTCAGCTCTGATCTTAGTCAGCTGGTGTTAGTCATCATTGCGCATATGCTTGTCATTCAGTGTGTGTGTGTGTGTGTGTGTGTGTGTGTGTGTGTGTGTGTGTGTGTGTTTATGTTTGTTTGTGTGTGTGCGTGTTTGATGTGTTTGTGGATATTGTGCTATATTATGCTATTGTGGCAGTTCATGAGATGGCATTGTAAAACCCAGACATGTCAGTAGTCATTTGGGATGAAATGCTACCCATTGTGTCTGTTTATTTGCATATGTGTGTGTGTGTGTGTGTGTGTGTGTCTGTGTGTGTGTGTGTGTGTTGTGATTTGTATGTCCTCTAGTGTATGTGTGTGTGTGTGTGTGTGTGTTGTGATTTGTATGTCTTCTCTAGTGTGTGTGTGTGTGTGTGTGTGTGCATGCGCGCGCGTGTGTGTGTGTGTGTGTGAAGACCTTGCCGCTCTTTGCCCTTGTCATCTCTGAGAGGTCAGCTCTCGGCGCACCGCAGGTTAGTTTTAGCATAGTCCCGCCTCATCTGGGATCAGAGGTGCCGCCCGTCCAGGTCGCCCTCTGCCCTCTAGTCTGCCACTGCCCACAACTGACCCCCTCCCCCCGACACACACACACACACACACACACACACACACACACACACACCTCACCACCCTGCGGGCCCCAGACTCCTTGGCAGTGTCTAACAGGAAATGGCTGTGTTTAACAATCTCCCATCTCGATGTAGACTTCACCCTTCACTTGCTGCTGGGAACATTGGCACCTCTTCGCCAAAAAAGCATAGTAGGCAGCGCTGAAGTGAAGTGCTGAAATAGCCTCAAGGTAATTCCAGTGTGACTTATGGAAGGGCTGCTCTTCAAAAGAGGAGGGGAGGGAAAAAAGAGGAGGCAAGTCACGCATGGCTCTCCAGTCCGCACTTTTTCAAAATGGCAGTGCTTGAAAAGGGAAAAAAAAAATTTTTGTCACTTTTCCAGCTTCGCTGCGGCTTGCCTTCGCCGGAAACCTTAGAAAGAGCTGATCGTTTGAAAAGCAGACCAATTCAGCGGCGGACGCAGGAGCGAAGAGATATGGAGCGTGCCAGGAATGACTTTGCATTTTTTTTTTTTCCCCGCGACTCACCACTTCGGGGGGGAACTTTTTTTATTTCCGCAGATACAGTATGACTTGAACAGCAGGAATAGAAGCAAAGAGTTTCCCCCCCTTTCCCCCCTCCAAAAAACACCACCACCACCACCACCTCCACAATCCACAATCTGGAGTCCGTGGCCATCTGTCCGAGCTGATTGATTTCATAACGGGCCGTGATCATAAACTACGGTGCCACTGCTGACACCACAGCGTTATGGACCGCCGGGCCCCCGCGCTCGGCCTTCTGACAGATATTCAATTCCGCTCCGTTTACACGCCGGCGTTCGCTTAGCCGTTCGGCGCACGGGGCGCTTTCGTGCCGACTCAGCATTCAAACAGAGTAGGGTTACCCCCGGCCGTCGTTTGCAATATTGTTTCACAAACGAAAACTCAAAGGCTTCGGTGGGCAGAGTGGATAGACATGCCATGCTGTCTGCATGTACAGTATGACTGACTTGGTAGAACTTGGCAGATTTTTGCGGGTGTT
>NC_085009.1:8748343-8750843 GCF_963854185.1 Sardina pilchardus | reverse complement strand
ACATATCATTCATTTGATCATTGGTTACCGAGTTTTCTTACTGTAGGTAGCATTATGTTACCATCTGTCTGCTAATGATGGCTTGTGGCGTAATGGTGATTAGATATCAAACATGGTAGTTGTCTAATGAGTCACATTGAGTTGGGGAGGCATTGGGCTATAAGCAACATTAGGCTAAATTACAGACACACCCCCCCCAAAAAAATGTGTAGATACAGTACATATTTGGTAAATAAAGAACAACTAACCAGATACTTCTGTTCATCTTCAACTCTGCCATTTCAGTATTAACCAACATCATTGTTGCCTCTAAATTATTTTACCCTCTTTGGAGTGATAGACTTTGGTGGGACAAATTAGACTAAGGCGCCACAGTTTAGTAGTCAATTAATGGGGAACACTGTGGTTATATTATTTCATGGTGATGTGCTGTACATAATTCAAACATGAACACAATGAACCGACTTTTATTTGAGATTTTATGCGTGTTTATACATGATGTGCTCTTATCTGAATAAGCGATGCATTTGTGATTTTCTGTCGCAGTCCCAAAGTAATAATGCAGAACAACACAGTAACAACAATGAAAATGACTAGACTAAACTAAACATGATGGAATTCTTTTCCGCAGATTTAATCTCACACCCTCTCCGTTTATCTCTCTCTCTGTGTTTGTGTGTGTGTGTGTGTATTTGTGTCAGTGTGGACCTGGTGCATGCTCAGATCCGTGTGTGTGAGGGCCGTAGTCTGCCAGAGCTGGGCCTGAGGCAGGACAAGATCCGCATCAACGGCTGTGCCATCCAGTGTCGCGTTACCACTGAAGATCCCGCCCGTGGCTTCCAACCTGACACCGGACGTCTGGAGGTAGACACACACACATACACGCACACACACACACACACACACACACACACACACACACACACACACACACATGCATTTAGATGCATGCACATACCCATAGGTGACATATGTACTCACACTTGAATACACAATAATACAATTACACACACACACACACACACACATTCTACTCTCTCTGTCTCTCTCTCTTACACACAGACACACACACATACTGTACACACACACAGACTTACACTCTCTCTCTCTCTCACACACACACACACACACACGCACACACACACACGCACACTCACACACACACACACACACAGACACACACAGACACACACAGAAAATATCCCAAACATGCACATATGCTTTCAAGCAACAGCATGCACAGACATCAATGCTCCCTGGGTCTTATTCATCATTCCCTAATATGCGTGTACAAAACCACCCTGCAAGGACAGATTGCTCTTACTTGCCTCCCTAATGCTGATGAATTGGAATCGCTCTCGCTCTGCCAGCCTGTGTTTGCAATTATCCGTCTGTATCACACACACTCCAATGAGGCCCCGGAGTCCTTTGAAGCCCAGTCTGGTCATCCCTGAGGATGTGACCCAACTCAAGGGATGCTAGTGTGCTTCCACACCAAAGCTCAACCATTAATTGGTGGAATCATAAGGTGGTAACTGGGAGAGTGTTAGTCTATGGCTACGAGTGATGGAATCAGATGCTGTGATGATGATTCCACGGATTTATTCTGTTGAATGGAGATGTTTTGATGCTAGAGAAGACACAGGCAAGCCGATACACACCTGGCTTGCTCAAAAGAGACCGTGTAGAGAGCTTGTAATATATTTAACTGGAGTGTCTAATTTATTCATGGTTTGGTTACAACATGCTCAGAAATTCTGTTGAAGGATTTCGGTGAAATGAGAGCTGATGTGAGACCGCCAGGTCTATTTATGAAAAGAATATTTATATATTTATCGTACTCAAATGATTTAGAAATGATCATTAAAAATCAAAATTCAAACAGCAACAAAAAGAAACTCCAATGAAAAATGACTGATAGACTAGACAGTGTTTTTGTTTATGAATATTGTAAAGCGCCCTATCCAAACACATCTACTATGGACAAGTGAGTTGTGAAAGTGAAACATTTGATCAGGCTGGTGTTTTGGGGGGCCCCTGGGATTTCAGGGCTGCAATTGGTGCTATGACTTTATTTAAATACATTCTTTCTTTAAAGTATTTTTAACATTACCATAGAAGTTTTTAGAAAGTAGGCCTGATTAATATCATCTAGCAGATTGTTAATTAAATATGTCCAAGGTCTGATCTGCACTGGCAATCCTTCTGCTTTGAATATGGCAATGTGCAAAACTACTGTTGATAACAAAGAAGCCTTTCTGTTAGCACCCTCTCCTGTGGATCTGTATCAAGCAGAGGCGTAATAGTGATGAGGTATCATTCAAGGGAGAGAATATTAATGCGACTGAATTAATATGAATGGACCAGTCTTTTGGAGAATCAATCTAAGTTCTCCAAGGTTAAAATATGCGCAGATGTTGATTAATGATGTTATGGTTAGGAGATGATTTTCTAGTTTGAATAACATGACACAAGAGTCTATGTCACCTTTGTTTGATTA
>NC_085009.1:8718343-8720843 GCF_963854185.1 Sardina pilchardus | reverse complement strand
TCGTCTCTGTAGTTTTAATGGAATGCTTTTGAATCAGCTTGGAAGTCTTTCTTTGATCTGTTATTCCTGTCATTATTTCCGTGGTCTCGCTGTCCAGCGTGAGAGCAGATATGACACCAGACAGCTGACGTGTGAAAGCGAGCTCAAAGGGAGCGTTCGTAACACAACGCTTTATTGTGACAGGCTTTTTACCCGCTGACATCACATGACGCATGATGCATAACAGCCATGACACCATCTTGGTCATAAGCGAGCGAAGCGGCAAGTAACGAAGACATCCCCCCCCCCGGAGCACAGTCACGGACAGTAACGGCTGTCTGAGGCAATTATTAGCTTCGCTTCCCGCTGTTTGGCCGCTCCGGCTGCGCTCAGATCAGTCAGCGCGGGCCTAATGAATATATACATTTACCCTGAATGCATACATTACGCCGACATCCAGACCAAGTGACCTTGTTCACTTTCTCTGCACAGTAACGCATCAAGATGAATGGCGCTTCCCAGCGGCTATTAACATAATGCACCAATTGTGCCGTGCAAATTGCCCAGGCAACGGGCATCCCTCATCAACATGACAATGCAAACACGTCGTCAGGTGTAGCCTCTCCGCAATGTGAGAACACCGCGCTACATTATTGGCATTTGTGTGAGTGCCCGCCGTCTGCATTCTTTATGGCCCGGGCAGATTTATGCCCGTAGGAGGATGCGCTCCCCGACAGACATTAAACGCATTGGTGTTATTTACCTGCGTTTAGTGGCTGGCATGTCATGGAGTGTGTGTGTGTGTGTGTGTGTGTGTGTGTGAGTGTGTGTATGTTTGTGTGTTTGTGTTTGTGTGTGTGGGGAGGGGGGGGGGGGCGGATTTCGCAGTATCGTCGCCATGTTGGCGTCGCTGTGCCGGTTCTGCCTCGGCGGATTGGCAGCGGCAGCGGTGGCGGCGGCGGTAATTTGCTCGAGACGAGAGCTGATTTCTCATAAGTGATTATAATGGCGACTAATGACGAGTCATTAAGAAAGCTGCGGAATAATATGCTTGAGGATGTGTGTGGTTTTGTCTGTGTGTGTGTGTGTGTGTGTAAGCATGTGTATGTGTGTGTGTGTGTGTGTGTTTGTGTGTTCCAAGAGTGTGTGCGTGTGTGTGCCTGGTGCCTAAGTGCTTTGATGGAGTTGGTCCATGTCTCTGCTTGCCCTTAGTGAGTAATTATGACTTGATCCACAAACCCCCCTTCCTCTTTCTCTCATTCTGCTGTGTACTGTATGTGTGTGTGTGTGTGTGTGGGTGTGGGTGTGTGTGTGTTTGTTTGTTGTGTGTGTGTGTGTGTGTGTGTGTGTGTGTGTGTGTGTGTGTGTGTGTGTGTGTGTGTGTGTGTGTGTGTGTGTGTGTGTGTGTGTGTGTGTGTGTGTGTGTGTGTGTGTGTGTGTGTGTGTGTGTGTGTGTGTGTGTGTGTACAAACTGTCATATGGGTTTGTTATGGCACTGTTGGTGCATTGGAGTATTAATAATGGATATGTTGGTAATGACATCTGTGATGGCTCTGTTCAGTATGCACAGGCAAATCATTTTAAAGATGTGAACAGAGGAGAGTGAATAACTACTAGTGTGTGTGTGTCTGTGTGTGTGTGTGTGTGTGTGTGTGTGTGTGTGTGTGTGTGTGTGTGTGTGTGTGTGTGTGTTTAGACATTAATGCGGGTCTCCCTGCTTCATATGCAAACCTGCAGGAACTGTCCTACATGCGCATAAATCCAGGCAACAGAGGGAGAGATAGAGAGAGGGAGAGAGAGAAAGGGAGAGAGAAAGGGAGAGATGGAGAGAGGGAGGACCTAGAGAGTTAGAGAAAATATGACAGGGAGAAGAAAAGCAGAGGATATGGGGGAGGTGAAATGAAATAAGGGCAATAAATAAAGTCAATATATTAAATCCTATTAAAGCCACCGGAATTCAATAAAAATGTGAAGGAAGGGAGAGGGAGAGGGAGAGGGAGGGGGAGAGGGAGGCGGAGGGAGAAGAAAGGAGGAAGAAAGTTGAAGGATCAGAGGAAGAGAGAAGCGGAGAGGTGGATGAAGGGAGAGAATGAGAGGAATGGAAGGCTGGCGTGGCCCTAACATCTTGGCCATTCATCATTGTGCTCCGGCCGCAGACATGAGCAGATACCGGTGACACTCGTTCATTGTCACTCCCTCGCTTTTCTCTCTCTCTCTCTCTCTCTCTCTCTCTCTCTGTCTCTCGGCCTCTGTCCATTCTCCGGCTAAATCCCCCTGGCAACGCGGGGCGGCCGTAATGTTAATTACTGACGTGCCGGGCACCGCGCGGGTCACTGCCGTGGCAACAGTGCCCAGACGTCACACTCCATCACTCAAGCATGGGGACTTACGGAGAGAGAGAGAGAGGGAGAGGGGGATAGAGAGATGGAGAGATGGAGAGAGATGGGGTGATTAGAAAGAGAGATGGAGCCATGATAAGAGACAGACAGACAGGGAGAGAGAAAGAGGTGGAGTGGGTGAG
>NC_085009.1:8705843-8708343 GCF_963854185.1 Sardina pilchardus | reverse complement strand
AGCGAGCATGGGATTAATAACAATGTAGTTTGCGCTTTAGAAACGACTGTGAGAAGTGCTAAAATGTTGGTCTTAAGAACTTACGCCTACTACTGAGTAGGCGTAAGATTTACGCCCGGTCTTAGCGAAAAGAAGGCCTAAGCCTTGATGGTGCAACTGGCGTATCTATCAGGTTGGACTTAGAACGCTGAGTTAGGACCGGCGTAGCTTAAGACCGGGCGTAAACATGTTGGTGCAACCGGCCCCTGGATTCTAAATTGAAGGAGTAGCATCTTTGCATAGAATAGAATAGAACAGAACAGAATAGAATAGAATAGAATAGAATAGAATAGAATAGAATAGAATAGAATAGAATAGAATAGAATATCTTTAGTTGTCATAACAACATAGATACAACAAACAAGTAAAGTGCTCTCCTGAAACAAGTAAAGTGGCCAGCGTTGTCACTGTCCGTTTAACTGTCTTGAGTCTAATGGCCTTCACGGTCTACAGTACGTACTTGTAGCGCTGCGGTGGGGAAGGGTATGTGTGTGAGGTTTGTTTTGTGTGCAAGAGTGTCCTTGTGGGTCCTCCGCCTCCTCTGGTGGTATGGAGCCCAAAGCCACCGTGAATAGTTTCATCTCCAAGCAACGCTGGCGCTATCAAGATGCAATTGTCTGTGTGGCTTTCCAGGTCTTGAACAATCTTATGCTTTTAGAGTTTGTGTGTGTGTGTGTGTGTGTGTGTGTGTGTGTGTGTGTGTGTTTGTGTGTGTGTGTATGTGCATTCACACACGGTCGGCTGCATGTGTTTGTGTGTGTGTGTGTGCATGCGAGAGAAAGGGGAGAATATCTGAATGCATATTTGTAAGAATATGTAATGGGTGAATGCTTTAAATGAATGGTCTCAAAACGTTTCTATGTGAGTGCCAGTTTGTTTCTCTTTCATACACATCGTGTGTGTGTGTGTGTGCGTGTGTGTGTGTGTGTCTCTCTCTCTGTGTGTGTGTGTGTGTGTGTGTGTGTGTGTGTGTGTGTGTGTGTGTGTGAAATAATGGACTGGAGTTTGTTTTCTGCTTTGATTTCTGTCTAAACTCCCCACCACACCATACGGAGACATACAGTAGCTCCCCCCTAATTATCTCAGGTCCAAATCGAAATCAATCGAAGGCGTCCAGTGAGCCGTGGGATGGACAATGATTGACACTTTAAGGGACCTCTCCTCTTTCTCTCTCACTCGCTCTCTTTTTCTCTCCCTCTCCCTCTTTCTCTCTCTCTATCCTTCTCCTTTCCTCACCTCTCGCCCTCTTCCAATATAGACATAGAAGTAAATCGTTTTCAAATGAGTAACTTCTACTAGGTGGTTCAAGAAATGTCCTTCAAGCCAACCACCATATATGTGTCTTCGTCTTTCTTTGTCTCTTTCTCTCTCTCCCTTTCTTCCTTCTACACTCTCTCTCTCTTACCATCTGTCTCCCTCTTCCTCACATGCTCTCTCTCTCTATCTCTCTCTCTCTCTTTCCCTCTCTCTCCACTCTCTCCGACTTCACTCTCGCTTTTTCTCTCTCCGTGGAGGTCGTACCTGGGCCCCTTTTGTGATGGTTTAATTGGCATGAAATCGACAGGGACCCGGGAACCAGGAATCAGTCTGGCCCAGGCAAAACCCCCAGCAGACCACCGCCCGGTCACCCTGAGGGTAGTGGTGGTGTTGCGGGTGGTGGTGCGGGTGGTGGTGGTGGTGGTGGTGGTGGTGGTGACGTTGCCGCGGTGAGAAGAAAAGGGATTGAACGGTGGCGTTGTGTATGTGAATGCGAGCGGGGAGAAATGGACCAAGCAATCGCTCTAATTGGATTCATATGGTCTCCCTGTAAAAAAAACACCCACCACAAAGCCAGGGTACCTGTGTGTGTGTTAAGTGTGTGTGCATGTGTGTGTGTGTGTGTGTGTGTTAAGTGTGTGTGTGTGTGTGTGAGCGTGTGTATGAGTGTGTGTGTGCGAGAGAGCAAGGAGCGGTGTGTGAGCCAAGTGGAAAGTAATCTCTTTCTTATGGACTATACATTTGGCTAATTGGCTGAGGGATAAGGCAGGATAATTGGCGCGCCACTGATCAATGGGGCCTCGCTTAGGGAGAGGAGATTGTCATCGACTCTGTCCTGGACACAACTACCCTCTGCTTCCTCCTTCTCTCTCTCTCTCTCCCTCTCTCGCTCTCTCTCTCTGATTTTCACCTGCACACTTTCTTTCTGTAGTATGCCTACTTTTTTTGTTGCCTCACTGTGGCTCTTTCTTTGCGAGTGTGTCTCTCCGACTCCGCTCAGTCCTTGTATCTTTACTCCTCCCTATCTCTCCGCCACACATGCTGTGCTCCTGTTGTTTTTTTTGTGTATTTTTCATTTTTCCAGTCCTCCGTTCCTCCTTCCTCCCCCCTTTCATGTCTTTTCATTATCTCTCTCATTTCCTGTCACCGGCTTTTGTTGTCTTCCCTTCCTTTTCAAACAGACTCCGCAGTGAAGACGCGCGCG
>NC_085009.1:8698343-8700843 GCF_963854185.1 Sardina pilchardus | reverse complement strand
GAGAGTGCAGGCAAAGGGCTTGTGCAGAGGCTCACTGTGGCTGGGGTAGATGCCAGGGCTCTGAAGGAGTCTGGAGAGATGGAGACAGGAAGGGAAGGAGGGATGGGAAAAGGAGAGAGGAGGGATAGAGGGAGGGATGGAGTGTCGCTTAGAAGAAAGGAGTGATGGAAAAAGGGCAGGAAAGGGGAGGAGAGAAGAGGAGGAGTGGGAGTTGGGGAGAGGGGTGAGTGGGTGGGTGGGTGTACGGGTAGGGGCAGAGCGGGCACAAATTGTGGCAGTCAGGAAGATGGAGTGAGAGATGGTAAACGCCAGTGACGTGTGAGACGGCAGTGCCCATAGCAACTGTCACCGAGGAGTATGTCTCGTGCTGGTGTTTGCGAGTATATGTGTAAGTGTGTGTCTGTGTGTGTCTGTGTGAGTACTGTATGTGTGTGTGTGTGTGTGTGTGTGTGTGTGTGTGTGTGTGTGTGTGTGTGTGTGTGTTGGGGGGGGGGGGTTCCTTGGGCACAAGAGAGATTGCCTCTATGCTAATGTCGGCACATTCAGCCCCTGCGTTCATGGATGCAAGATGGTCTTACCCGCCCCTGTCTGTTTGTCATACATCAAGGGGAGAGAGGATTGTCAAGGCGACGAGCTTCTCCTCCACATTAATATCCGCGGGGAAGGGCTGGAAGCAGGAGATGCACCGAGCACCAACGTCCATTCAATCTGCTGGTGTCATCTTGACGCCTCTGAATGAACCGTGAAGAATGGCGGCTCCAACAATAGCCCCGCTCTTAAAAGTGAACGAATCACCTTTTTGACGTCGCCATGGAGGTGTGTACCCGGTGAAGAAAAAAATGTGATACAGAGAAACAGAAACGCTCAACATACAAGACTCGGGAATGCTTCTCATTACACTTTGAAGTACGTGTCATTATTGCTGTGCCACACAGGCACACAGTGAATACTCACAAAGACTTCACACTTCATCTTCAGTTGATGGATAGGGACCAAGGCAAATAATTGTCTTGTTTCCGAGTGAAAGTGTTGATCCTGTTTTGATAATCTGAAATCCCAATAATCCTTTGATTGGAGCATGTGCTCAATTCGGGTATGTCTACAAACACACACGCCCGCGCAAACTGATCATGAGAGTAGGTGTCTTTCCAAGATTAATGCTTATTACATGCTTGATTGAGAATGTATGTCTGGATTAGGAGAGAGAGAGAGAGAGAGAGAGGGAGAGAGAAAATATTTGAGGAAAAAAAAAGGATGACTATTCCCATTATTATTTTAACATAATGTTGTCTATTTTTCCCCTCCCATAATTTGTTTTTGTTCTAATTACACAATAATTATACTCATTTTGGAGACATTACTTGTGTATGATTGCTTTGTAATGATCCATTGTTCATGTCACTCTGAGACAGAGGGAGAGGGAGAGGGAGAGTAGCGAAGGGTGAAATTTGAGAGAAAGTTCTCGTCAGCCTGAGATTTGGTTCAGTGTTCCGAGCAGAGACCTCGACACTTGCCTGGAGTCGTCGCTCGCTGCTGTCCGTCGCTGACCTTTTCCTTATCCTCCGTCGCTCCCTCGTTCCCCTGTCCACTCTCCGCCTGCCTGTTCGGCCCTGCTTCTTCTCTTTCGTCTAATCTCATGAAGAATCCCTCGTTCTCCTCCGTGACCTTATCCCCGAGAAAAAGCGTTCTGTCCACTCTGGTCCACTCCTGTCCAGCCTCGGAGCTGTCCGTCTCTCTCTCTCTCTGCTTCACCTTGTCCGGCACCTGGTCTGGCGGCGTTCCACCTCCATTGACCTCCGTCGGCGTGGTTTGTTGATCTCCCCGTCGCCCTGGCGATCTCCCTGCAGCTCTTCGTTCTTCATCTCGCTGTCTCCGCTCCGCTCGATGCTTCTGACGCCGGCGTCCTTCACTGCCCACCTGTGCTCTCTCCATCTTCACCTCTCTCTCTCTCACTCTCTCTCTCTCTCGCTTTTTCTTCTCTTCTCTCACTTCAGATCTCTCCTCGGCTCCTCATTTAACTCAAACAGACTACACTGACATTGGTCTACTTTCTTCTCTCATTCCCCCTCTCTCTCTCTCTCTCTCTCTCTCTCTCTCTCTCTCTCAGTCTCTCTCTGTTATCATGTATATTTCATTGCCCAGTAGGGTATTTTCAGCTTCTCCCCAGCTTGTCAGGCCAGTGCTACTTTTGAACCCCAGCTGCCCAAGGCCAAGAGAAAGACCAGACATTACTCTTCCTCCTGCTTCATCTCCCTCCCCCCCCCTCTCTCTCTCTCTCTCTCTCTCTCTCTCTCTCTCTCTCTCTCTCTCTCTCTCTCTCTCTCTCTCTTGCGCACGCTCTTTTCTCGCTCTGTTTGTTAGGAGCGCTCGCGCGCAGTCCTGTCAAAGTTCCCGCCGCGCTCTCCTCAGAAGTTTTCGAACGCAGTGCTCAGTCGAAAAAATCCATTCCTTGGCCTCTGGGCCGGTTCCTGGGGGTGCGGCCCGACGTTAGCCGTGCCGC
>NC_085009.1:8688343-8693343 GCF_963854185.1 Sardina pilchardus | reverse complement strand
CTTCGCATTGTTGCGGAAGATTAAGAGATCAGTAATGTATTGGCGAGGGCTGCCTGGGAAAAAAAAGTCAATCAATCACATCTGAAAATCGAGTGCGGCAGCCCGTGCAGGGGAGGGAAACGAGGATTAGGGAGCAATATAGACTCCCGCCATGCGGCATTGGAATTCTCTCACCGCTAGACTTTTATGAGAGAGAAAAAAAAAACGCACAAAAAAAACTTTAGAGAAGTGAGGTTTTACAGTGAAGACTGAATCGCAATCAGGTGTCTTTGGCTGATCTGAATGCAGGAGGGCGTACTGCAGGGGTGACGGAAAGGTCACAGTGATCTGATATGGAAGACTTTAGCAAGGTTTGGAGCTAATATTCGCTATGTCGCGCGGCGTGTAGCACAAGTACTCCTGGCCCGCATTGCTCATTTACGCTGAGAGAGTGCAGTAGGGATCTACGCTTGCAGATAAATAAATATATATATTTTTGAATAAAGTAATGGAATGTTTTCCACTTGCGAAAGTATGTATCGACTTCGGGCTCTTAAGTGAGAAGCAAATGCCATTTCAGACTCACCTCGTTTCTCTCGTTCCTCATCTCGCTCAACCGTTATACACTAAAGAGAACGCTTTTTGTTGGTGTGCAGTTCGCTTTAACTGAACGAGACAGGGCGACAAGATCGTGAAAGCAATTATCTCCTCTGCATAGAGGCTTGACATCTCTGAACAGTGACAATATGTAATGAGAGAGAGAGAGAGGGTAAGAAGACCAAACAGGACACAGAGTGAAGGTTCTAGAACGTGGGCTCCCAACCGTATAGTGTTGTATTGGCAGTAACCTTACGATGAAAGCCTTTATTGATAACAATGCGTTTGCAAAGGCCCTTTGTAGGCTAACATCCTGTTAGATGGGAGAACTCTGTGAAGAGTAGCATCTTTTGTTTTAGAAATGTGTCGAGACTAATATATAAATTTTGTTAAGTTCTTACCTTCCGTACTTCGCTATGCCAGGTATTGTTTTTAAGGCCATGTACTGTATACTGTATATTTATGTATTCAGAATCTGAAATGAAAGAAGAGTGTGGGGTGTGAGCGTGAATTGAGAGGATGTTGGTGTAGGTGTGTGTGTGTGTGTGTCCCCCGGATGGTTTAGTCACCTGTTCAGAGAGCACCTGGGCGTGCAGTGGGCAGGGGTGACTCGTTTCAGGGCCACTCCATGGGAGAGCTCTCCAACATCCGGATGCAATTGGCTCTTTGAAACCTCTCTGTCCAAAAACACTCCCACCCCACACACACACACACACACACACACAGACACACACACACACACACGCACACACACACACACACACACACACACACACACACACACACTCACACTCACACACACACACACACACACACACCACACATGCACACACATACACACACACACACACACACACACACACACACACACACACACACACACACACACTTACACACTTACACACACACACATAAAGCAGTGCTGGCATGCGCACAGTAATGTGTGGGAAAACATCTTACTGAACGGTGATCCGTTTCTGTAAACACAAAGTAATTGTATGCACATTAATCATACTGTGAACAGGCCTTGTGGGCTGAATCACTGTTCAGGCAATCCTTAAATAAGCCCAATCATTCACTGACAAAGAGCTGAAACCTGGACATGTCTAACAGAGGAAGCTTTAATTTAACCATTTTAATGCATGCTCAGTTTGGGTACACTAATGACAGACTGTCAGAACTATCTAAGTAGAGGAAAGAAAAGCAATTAAAAGTAGCAGAATCTATTGTTGCTCTCTGTCTCTCTGTCTCTTTCTTTATCTGTGGCAAACTGTTCAAAGTTTGCCGTGTTTGCTTGAGTGTGATACTTTGCGCGATCCGTTTCTGGTGAAAAAACAAGGACCTCGTCTTCTCTGCAAAATAACTTTTTCTGTCTCTTTGTGTTCTTCCTCTCCCTCTCCCTCTCTGCATCTCTCTCTCTCTCTCTCTCTCTCTCTCTCTCTCTCTCTCTCTCTCACTCTCTCTCTCGCGCTCACTCTCTCATCTTTCTCAGGTTCCCACTGTGCTATCCCCATATCCCTCCACCTCCTCCACCTCCTCTATCTCCCATCTCCTCCGCCTCTTCTCCCATCTTCACTGACACCTGAGATCCCTCCCTAGCCTCCTGCTCTCCTTTCTCACACACGTCCTGCGCACACGCATCCCCCCACACACACACACCCACACACACACCCCCCCCCCCAACTCTACACCCCCCCGTCGGTCACACACACAAGGCTTAACTCTTCACTTTTTCGACAGACTGACGAGGGCACAAGGAGGTCCTGGACTCCCCCTGCTCCCTCTCTCTCTCCCTCCCTCCCTCCGTTACTCTCTCCCTCCATCCATCTCTCGCTCTCTCTTTCTCCCTCCCTACTCTTTCGCTCTCTGTCCTTCATTCCCTCTCCATGCTTAGCTCTGCACTCTAAATGCTTAAGTGATGCTCACCCTTCAGTTGCAACAGGGTCCTCCAGGGCCTCCTAACCGTGTAGAACGCCACTAGCAGCTGCAGCGGTGGGCGTTCAGCCGTGCTTCACCAAACACACTTATTTTACAACTTCAAAAAAAAGAAAAAAAAAAAAAAAAACATCAACACAAAAAAATAAAAAGTCGGTTCTCCACTGGTTCTGTCCCGAAATTGGGAAAAGGTTCTATTTTCTGCTTCCTTTCCCCTCTCTGCACAGAGACGTCTTTGTGCCGAGGGTTGAAAAGAGTTCTTCAGGTCACGATTTGAAATGCTGAGCAGCACCCCACTCTACAGCCGGAGAAAGGCTCTCCTGTTCAGAAGAGTTTCCAACAGCAGCAGCAGTGGGCATATACTCCCCGACTCAAAATTACTAGGTCCATCATGGGTTTTTGTCAAACAAAAAATTAAGCTGTTTTAAATATTTCATACTCCAGGTTATTCCACACTCAAATACATTTTTTTCTCCCTGCCTAGACAGTTCTTTCAGAAAGAGCAGAAGGGAAGAGCAGAAAGAACTTTCCTGAGTTCCTAACTTTCCAAACTTTCAAGCAGATAATTTGGCGTAGGATTGTGATGATTATATGAAATAATCAGTCATCATTGAATTCATACAGAGGAAATAATATTTGAAGAATCTCTCCCACTTTCACTTCCCTGCCACTGCATCTGGAGTGCACTCCACTGGGTAGTGCCCCTTCAAGCTGGAGTCAAGAGTACTGGTGTTAAAGGTACACTATTCAAGATTTTCACTTTTGTGAAACCAGTTTGATGGTAGAACAACTTATAATAGGCTAATTGTTCACCCATCATAGCTACAGTATATAGCATAGGCGTAGCGAGTTCCTGCTGAGAAAACAAGCCATGCAACTTCCAAGAGCAGCGCCCCGCTAATTCTTGCGAGATTTGTGAAACATTACCTTGTCAGTAGATATAGCTCTTTGGAGATGTTGGAGTTTTTTTCCTGTTGTTAATCCTTCACCTCCACAACAAAAGCAATTGCATTGTGTACAGGGAGGGGGATAAGTCACGTGAAGTTTGCTATTTTCAATAGCAGAGTAACATATGAATACAGCGTGATTATATTGAGCTTTAAAATCTTTACCTCAGAGATGGAGCCACTCTTCTACAGCAATCACACTACCCCTTCACTATGTGCCCTGCACACTACACCAGAGTGAGCCAAATGGATGTGTAGGGTGACGTGATAGGAGGATAAAGGGTAGTGTTGGGATTCACCACTAGTGTTCATGTATAGAAATAAAGTCCAATAAACATTTTAGTTTCATTTCCTCCAAGCACTTTTTTTGGGTGGAGGACCATAAGTGGCAGCAGTTGGAGTACATGGAGTGAGGGCTCATTTCTCCCTTTAATGTTTTGCTGCTGATTAACTTGCGTTGTTGTCCTCGGCGAAGGCTGTCACTGCTGGCGGCGAGGGACAAATGCCTCCGTCTCCGGTTCCATTACCCCTTGATAATATGATTGTTCACACTCCCTCTCCGTCGCGACGCCGCCTCTGGAGCGATCGCCGTGTCCTCGGGTCACCCGACGTCGTCTTGTGTCGAAAACAGGCGGCGCTTTTCTCTTGGCATTTTCCTCAAGTCCCGGGCCGCCGCTTTGATCCGCCGTCCGGCGACATCCGCGTTTCCACCTCGGGGGCGTCGCTGGGCGTCGTCGTGCGCCATTCCCTCCAGATTTCACCGTTTCCCTCTGTTTTCCTCGCTCGCTCTTTTTTTTTTTTTCTCCCCGTCTTGACAAGGCAGCAAAGTGCCCCCCTCTTGCAAACGTATGGTGCTATTACCCGCAGCAAATTACAGAGGTCCAAAACTGCTGAAAGCCAGCATAAACAAGCCATTAGTGCCTGAGAGGAGGAGGAGGAGGAGGAGGAGGAGGAGGTGGAGGAGGAGGACAGCGGAAGGAAGGGGAGCTTTTGAGGGCCGAGAGCCGTTAAGCAGAGATTTTGATTAAATCGGGGCCGCGCGGCTTTAACTAGTCAGGCCGTGGGCATAAAGAAACGTGTCTGTCTGGGAGCTTTAAAAGCCGGTGGCTGATCAATAAAAAGAGGGAGGACATTTTTGCCGGCCGACGCAGAATGAGCTTGCATAAATAACTGCCCGGCGGTCCGTTAATATTTAATGCTGTGTCCAAAACGCAGGCCGGCTGTGTTTGCGAACGGGACTTTTGGGGGTGCGCGGAGCTAAGCGAGGCACGCTAGCCGCAGCGTCCCCTCGGTCCGTTCTAATTCTCTTTTACGCTTTTAAACAATTGCCTCCTCATCCAGCTTTATTGACTTGACAAGCTGTGCACCCGCGCAGGCGGGCATCGCCGTGCATTAGCTCGCTCCCCGCGGCCCTTTCTTTGCCGTCGTCGCCCCGCCTCGGTTCGCGGAAACTTTTTGCGTTTAGCATTAGCGGCTCCGCTCGATCGTCGTCTGGGACGTCCCCCCGCGCCGGCGCTTAGGATTCGGAAAACATAAAAAGTG
>NC_085009.1:8678343-8680843 GCF_963854185.1 Sardina pilchardus | reverse complement strand
CATGACTCGGCATTTCCGCCCAGTGGCTCCATGACTGCACGCTCGGTGACAGGACGCTCAATTGATGACTGGCCAGAATGTCATCACGTTTTCGGGTCAGCGCACGTGAGAAGTGGCAAGCAGGGACCGATCTGTGTCCATCAGACCTAGTTTGGCCTTTTTAATTAGGCCTTCCATGTTTTGTTTTGTTTGTTTTTTTTTGGGGGGGGGGGTGTTGTCTGTGTGTGTGTTTGTGTGTTAAGAGTTTTTTTTTCTCTTTTCTTGATGTCTTTTGTCAACATTTGTTGTCCCAAATCCATGTAGAGAAGGCAGTCTGTACAATACATCTGTGTTGATCTGCTAATCCGTTTCAACATTTCTTCTCTCTCTCTCTATCTCTCTCTCTCTCTATCTGTCTTTTTCTCTCTCTCTCTATCTCTCTTCTCTCTCTCTCTCTCTCTTTATTTCTGGATTTGCCCTCCGGCAGCAGTTGTGCCGACAAGGGCAAATGTGTTTCCCCATGTTTTTACACTGTACCTTTCACCATTTCACTTTCTTCCTCTGTTCTCTCTCTCTCTCTTTATCCCTCTATCTCTTTCATCATTTGCTTCCTCTCGTCTCTGTATCTCTTATCCTGTCAGATCTTGACAGTCTGTCCGTTTCCATCCACCTTTCCGTCAACAAAGCCCCCCCCCCCACCCTAATGTTATCCTCTACACTTCCAAGTGTCAGCGTTCTCATTTTCTCGACCTTCTCGTTGTTTCTCGTTCTGTTGTTTATGTCCTCTTTTTGTTAAAAAAAAAACAACAACAACAACACGGCGCGTTCTTGTCTCGGCGCGTTTACACCACGCTCTCCTCCAGCTCCTCGTTTTTGGCCTCCTTTTTCTTGCGGTCTTGCCCGTGACCGACGGGCAGCGCGGCCGTGTTGCGCCCGGCGCTGGCGGAGATGACCGGGCCGTGCCCGTGGGCGTGGGTGTGGGCGACGGCGACGCGGGCCCTGGGCATCCGCACCTGCAGGTCACCCTCTCCACTGCTGGCGGTGGACGTGCTGGTGGCCGAGGCGCACTGGACCAGCATGCCGTGCAGCGACTGGCTCCGCCGCGTCCAGATGGCGCCCAGCCGCTTGGCGTAGGTGTAGCAGGCCGAGGCGTTGGCGCCGTGCCCGACGACGCCGCCGCCGCCGCCGCCCGTCGCCATCGCCGCCATGTCGCCCATGTCGAAGGACGAGCTCCGCTTGGCGCGCAGGGCCATGTGGGCGGGGCTGCCGTGGGCGGGCGAGCGAGGGCAGGAGCGGGCGGGCATGGTCGCCGTCGCGGCGGCGGTCGAGATGGAGCGCGGCGGCAGAGGAGGGGTCAGCAGGGCGCCGAGCAGCGCCGGACTCTGGTAGGCCTGCGAGGAGTTCCACTGGCTGCTGCTGCTCCCGCGCCTGACCACCACCACGCCCTCCGCCGCCAAGCTGGAGCGCCAGTCGGCGAACTCGCCCGCCGGGCGACCCCGGGTGGGCGTGGGCATGGTGGCGGCGGCGTTGGCGGCGTTGGCGACGGCGAACGTCAGGCTGCCCCGCTTGGGCAGCTCCACCTCCAGCCCGCCCTGCGGCGTCTGCGGCCGGGAGCTGACCTTCACCTGACCCATGGCGCCGCCGGGCCTCGTCCCCCCTCCTCCCCCCCCGCCCGTCGCCGAGGGCCGCCTGGAGCGGCGGGGCAGTGTGGACGGCGATGGGCTGGCCGAGGGCGAGTAGAAGAGCGGCGGCGGCCTCTCGCTCTCGGGCGTGTACGGCGGCAGCAGCTTGTGCTCGGGCGCGCCGCCCGACTCGCCGTCCAACGCCGCCACCGCCCGGTACTGGTCCAGGTTGACCCGGGGCTTGGGCAGCGTCTTGGGCTTGGACCTCGGCGACTTGTCCCCGCTCCCGAACTCGCCCCCTCCGTCCGCCGATCCGCCGCACTCGCCCCCCGACTTCTGCTTCTGGAACACTCCGTTGGGCAGCACCACCATCATCATCCCCCCGTTGCCGTTGCTCTGGCCGAAGACGTCCGCTCCCTTCGCCGGCAGCGGCGGCGACGACGAGCCCACCGAGCACCCGGCCTCGTCGCCGCCGCCGGCGATCCCTCCTCCTCCCCCCCGGCAACCGTCGTCGTGGTGACTGCACACCCGATGGCGCACCATCAGCGCCACGGTGAACACCAGCAGGGTCACCACCACCACGCCACCCACCAGGATGGTCAGCGTGCCGCCCAGGAAGTGGGCGCGCAGGGAGTTGCACTCGGGGTAGTTGTCCTTGGTGCTGAACTGGGCGCAGCCCAGCACCTTGGTGGCGGCCAGCGAGGTGACCGCGTCGTCGAAGATGGCCAGCACGCACAGGTTGTAGTCGGCGCCCGACACCAGGTTCTTCAGCAGGAAGCTGTTGCTGGTGGACGGCAAGATTCTGGACATGAGACAGAGGGAGACAGAGAGAGAGATAGAGAGGGATAGAGAGAGAGAGAGAGAGAAACAGAGAGAGAGAAAGAGAGAGAGAGAGAGAG
>NC_085009.1:8661561-8664061 GCF_963854185.1 Sardina pilchardus | reverse complement strand
CCTTATCCTTCATCCCTTCATATTTCCCTACTTCCTCTTTCCTCTTTGTCCTTTTCTTCTATCGTATCCTTTCTATTGTCACCTTTCCAGACTCTTCTCTGCCCTTCTCTCAAGTGCTAATAGCATATTCTTCTCTCATGTCCTTGTGACATGTCCTTCTCTCATGTCCTTCTCTCATGTCCTAATCATAGGACCTTCTCTTTTGTCCTTTTCTCATATCCTAATCACGTGGCCTTCTCTCATGCCCTTTCTTACAGTGCAGTATATCCCAATCATAGGATCTTCTCCCGCGTCCTTTTTTCATATCCTAAACATATGACCTTCTCTCGTGTTCCCTTTTTTACGTTCTAACGGTACTCTGTCCACCTGGGGCGGCAGTGGCTCAGGAGGTAGAGGAGTCGTCCAGTAACTGGAAGGTTTCTGGTTCGAGCCCAACTCCTCCTGACCTTGTCGAAGTGTCCTTGAGCAAGACACCCAACCCCAGTGCTCCCGATGAGCAGGTTGGCGCCTTGCATGGCAGACTCCGCCATCGGTGTGTGAAGGGGTGAATGTGAGGCATGATATGTAAAGCGCTTTGGGTGCTCGCAGAAGCCGAAAAAAGCGCTATATAAATGCAGTCCATTCCATTCCATTCCATACATCTACCTCTCTTTTGTCCTTTTCTCATATCCTAATCACGTGACCTTCTCTCATGCCCTTTCTTACAGTGCAGTATATCCTAATCATAGGATCTTCTCTCGCGTCCTTTTTTTCATATCCTAAACATATGACCTTCTCTCGCGTTCCCTTTTTACGTTCTAACGGTGCTCTGTCCACCTCTACCTCCGTCCACTCCAGGTTCTGCGAGGTCGCCAAGGAGAACGGCATGGACATCTTCCGCGTCTTCGACTCGCTCAACTACCTTCCCAACATGCTCCTGGGCATGGAGGCGGCGGGCTCGGCGGGCGGCGTGGTGGAGGCGGCCATCTCGTACACGGGCGACGTGTCCGACCCCATGCGCCAGAAGTACTCGCTGGACTACTACCTGGGGCTGGCCGAGGAGCTGGTCAAAGCCGGCACGCACGTACTCTCCATCAAGGTAGAGTACGGTGGGCGCAAAGGGACACGCAGAGCTAGAGAAACTTGCAAAGTAGGGATGGAAGAATTCAGGAAGCTTAATGGTATTTCTGCAATGTTTTTATAAATACTAGAGAATAAAGTAATCATTCACCACTAAAAGCCATTTGCCACTGGCAGCGTTACAGTCTTGAGGGAAAAAAAGGAAAGCTTAATCCTGACCTACCGTACTCTTTTGTAGCACAAATGTAAACATGTCATTAACTACATGTATATTATTAATATAACAATATTAGACAATTAGAATATTCTTAAGGTGGTTTGTCATCCTGCCGGTATATTGATAACAACATGTACTTGCCTACTGCACAGAGGTTAAAAATAACAATCTCTGATTCATACCCTCTGGATATTGTGGTTAGAGTGTTGTGTAATAGCATGTTGCTTCATTTGAGGTGATATTGTGAGTCTTAGGAGTAACACAAGGCTGAATAGCGGCCTGATTGCACACCATGGGTAGCTCCATCGGCGGCTAAATCTACATAGCATTTCAGAGTTCATAACAGGGTTTCTGCTCTGTCACTCAGCACCGCTACCTGCTCATCTGGCTCTCCTTCATATTTCCCTTTACATATTCATTCAAATTCATATTCATCGCTCTTTCGTTCATATCTGTCACTCTCTCTTTCGCTGTGTCTCTCTATCTCTTCTTTGCTGCAGCAGCTCATTCCTCCTGCTGCTCTGTTATGTCAGTTTGGGGCGACTGGAGGTTAATTTATTTATTTGTGTGCTTTTGTTCAACCCTCACTAATATAGAATGTGTCATCATCATCATTCTGTCTCTCTATCTCTCTCTCCCTCTCTCTCCCTCTCTCTCTCTCTCCCTCTCTCTCTATCTCCCTCTCTCTCTCCCTCTCTCTCTCTCTCCCTCTCTCTCCCTCTCTCCCTCCCTCTCTCCCTCTCTCTGTCTCCCTCCCTCTCTCTCTCCCTCTCTCTCTGTCTCCCTCTCTCTCCCTCTCTCCCTCCCTCTCTCCCTCTCTCTGTCTCCCTCTCTCTGTCTCCCTCCCTCTCTCTCTCCCTCTCTCTCTGTCTCCCTCTCTCTCCCTCTCTCCCTCTCTCCTCAGGACATGGCGGGGCTCTTGAAGCCCGAGTCTAGCCGGGTGCTGATTGGCGCGCTGCGCGACCGCTTCCCCGAGGTGCCCATCCACGTGCACACCCACGACACGGCGGGCGCGGGCGTGGCGGCCATGCTGGCGTGCGCCGAGGCCGGCGCGGACGTGGTGGATGTCGCTGTGGACTCCATGTCCGGCATGACCTCCCAGCCCAGCATGGGCGCCATGGTGGCCTGTACCAACGGCACCAAGCTCCACACGGGTGAGTCAGGGGCGGCTAAACTTAACACTGGTCAGTCAGGGGTGGGTGGCTAACTTAACACGGGTGAGTC
>NC_085009.1:8644061-8654061 GCF_963854185.1 Sardina pilchardus | reverse complement strand
GAGTCGATTACGCCGGGAAAAAGAAGAAGAGAGAGTGGCACGAGCCCGTCTCCTCGTGGTCTCGTTGTTGTTTTGCCGCCATAGGTACGACGACGCTCCCCATATTGGGCGCCATCTGCTCGTCCCTCTGTCTTCGCTCGCCCGCCCTGTTTGATGGCGGTGCGTCTGTCTTTGTTCCGCGCCGCCTTTCATCGCCGTATTGTCTCGGCGTTCAGTGAACGCATGAAGTAATTCTGCTGCCCAACTAATGCTCTGTCCGCCTGTCTATCTGTGTTTATCTATCTATCTATCTATCTATCTATTGATCTATCGATCGATCTATCTATACCGTAATTTCCAGACTATTAGCACTTACACATTGATTTAGCAACATTTCTTCAGCTATGAGGTTAATACAGGGGAGCAGTTAATATGGTGTTAATATGGTTTTGTTTCTTTTAACTTGCATTAAACACTGTCCTGCAGCTTATACACAATGCGGCTTATATGCGGGAAATCTATCTATCTATTATCTTCTCTATGTAGCTATCTATCTATATTTTATCCATATATTATTCTATCCATCTATCTATCTAATCTATCTTATCTGTCTAGCTATCTATCACTCAAACTATCTATCTTGTTATACTTCTAACTACTTTGAATCTGTGTTAAATAAACAAGACTGTGGCGATCAAAATCTGCCCCCTATATATCCCCCTATATGGAAATGTTTGTTCAGTCGGTTTCTGCATCCTGTTTTGGTAAGCACACATGTACTAGTGTGAACGATAGGAAAGCTTACATGGGCTATATTGTGACAGCGGGGAATCAAAGCGATTATATAGTGTGCAATTCAGCAAGTATTATGATCTTTCTCCATCGCCGCGGCACATTCCCCCTAAAACATTCTTAGCATTTTCCCGAATGGTATGGGCGCTTCCCAAATCAGTTTATATGGCTCAGCGGCATAAATCACGGGATTAGCAGCCTACATTTACAAGTTGTTGAGAAACAATGGGGAAATCTTCCCCCGCGCTGTAACTGGCTCCTCGTAAGCTGCGGCGGTGAGCTCCATAATGGCATCCAATCAGCACGCTGACGATCACATCCTCTCCACCATGTGCCGAGAAGGACTCCTCATCTGGATGGAGTAATGAAGAATAAAGTGGGGGGAGGAAAAAAAGAGCTTCTTCAGCATTCTTTCGAAGCCACCAATGCTGATTGTTTTGAGTGCCGGGCTTTGACGTCGTCCCCAGTGAACACATGAAGTAATTTGGCAAGTTGTTTTTATACTCCCCCCCCCCTTCCCCCCATTCTGCAGAATGAAATCCCTGTAGAACATGTTCAATAAGATGAGGAAATATCTTTGTAACATCTATAAGATCTAATGGTGGAGTCATGAGAAACCAGCATTTGTGCAGAATAGTGGGCTAGGGTTTTCTGTTGCTATGATGACAAATGCACACGGTTTCTCCGAGGCCCATGATGTTTCTGACCCATCCGGTCATCTGGTCAGTGGCTCAGTGTGAATCCAGTCGCCATCGAGAGTCATTAGTCGGCTACCTTTCATGCAGACCAATCAAAATGTATGTCACTGAAATTGATGAATGGACTACTAATAGACCATTGGATAGAGCAACACAAGTATGTGCACAGGGTAGAGGAATAGCATGGATTGAAGACTTTGTGCTGCAGATGCAAGTGGCAGTCTCATCAGTTGTAGAGAGTTGTTTTCACTCATTGTCACAGAAATGCCAAGGCTTTTGCAATTTGCGCAAAACGAATGAGGAGTGTTGTGTGGAGGCTTTGCTAATAGTTTGCCACTTGAGTTTGCTATTGAGCTGCTAATAATGAAGCATTAATGGGACAGAAATGGAGACAAAGTAACAAACAGAAGTCATTATTCAATACCCTCTAGCGCTATAAAAAAAGGACCGTTTCAACTAATTGTGTTTTACATTTACGAGAGTGACAACAAGTCTTGTTTGTCATTCTCGTCTCTTCTCTCTTGTTCTGTCGTTCCGTTTTGTTTTCCGTTTCCCGCGCGTGGCGGCGCAGGCATCTCCATGGACACGGTCTTCGACTACAGCGAGTACTGGGAGGTGGCCCGGGGCCTGTACGCGCCGTTCGACTGCACGGCCACCATGAAGTCCGGCAACGCCGACGTCTACGAGAACGAGATCCCGGGCGGCCAGTACACCAACCTGCACTTCCAGGCGCACAGCATGGGCCTGGGCAACAAGTTCAAGGAGGTGAAGAAGGCCTACGCCGAGGCCAACCGGCTATTAGGAGACATCATCAAGGTGAGTGTGTGGAGTGTGTTTGTGTTTGTGTCGAGGTGGGGCCCGGGGGGGGGGGGGGGCTGGATGAGGGCATATGTTGATTTGTTTACCTTGTTTAGTTATTTACTCCAGTGCCTTCAGGGGTCGGTTTGGGATTGCTCCATCTTCTCCTCCATCTCCTCCCCTCCCCACCCCCCTCGTTGCCTCGGGGCTCTCTGTCTTCTATCCCCCTCATGGAGTGGATCATCCCTCACTCCTCCTCTCCCCTCTTCTCTCCCCTCTTCTCTCCCCTCTTCGCTGGCGCTCTCGCTGCTTTGATGTCGGTCCTGCGGGCTCGACTTTGCGAGGCCCAAGGAAATGTTCGGCGTTGGCGTGCCCATCACGGGGTGATTTCTTCATCACGTGGGGTTGTTTACGTGGACGATTTTCGATCAGCTTTTTCTGCTGTGCGTTTATTTGTGTACTTCCTCCACCTGCCTACACATCTAAACGGCCACCTGCCCCTTCACCAACTGTGTCGAAATCATTTCAGTGCCAAAAAAAAAAAAAAAAACACCTGACTTCTACCTCATGTTGTAGATCTCAAAACAGACATGGTGAATTCTCTTGACATAAACACACACACACACACACACACACACACACACACACACACACACACACAGACACACACACACACTCCAACAGTAAATTCAGTTATAACTGACAGCTAAGCATGACTGACGCTATCTCAGAAACACAGCCCCATGTGGGGATGGGTTTGTATGTGTGAGTGTAAGCTGCTCCTCACTGATGCAATCATCTGTCAGCGTAACACTGACGGATGGATCCCCACATTCGCATCTCTCCGAGAAGAAGCCACTTATAACAAGTAGGACGTGAGAAATAAGACTTAAAGGCATAAAACTTTTTTTTTACATACAATTTGTCATTGTATGAATACAATGAAATACTGTTTGCTAACTCTCAGAGATCAACCGACGCAACAAGATACAAAACTAATAATAGCAAGATGAATGTGACCTTAAAGTTCATTTTGCTCTTTTTTTCCCCGTATGGATTCTTTAATGTCCTGTCCATACAGCTGGTGATGGAGGTGATTTGGTGACCTTGGCAGCGAGATTAGCGGGACTTTCCCATTTTCGCGAGGCGCTTGTTTGTGAATAGCGACCTCGCTCTCCCGCGGATTCTCCAGAGGCTACCCTCTTCTCTACCCAGCGATCGACCCGAAACGCTGAAGCCAATCAATGATTTGCGAGGCCTGGTGCTGTCAGCGTTTGGTGCTGTCTGGCAGCCGCCGCCACCTTCCCAAAGCGCGAATCAAACGATCGCCGATCAATTCCAATGAACCACGGCCCCTGATACGATGGCGGTGGTGGCCCATTCTGTCCTTCTGTTGTTTTTTTTTTCTCTTTCTTTTTTTCTCTCTCTCTTTCTCTTTCTCTCTCTCTCTCTGCACCTGTCGATTATGGAGCACTGAGGAAGCAGTAGAACTCTTGCTTATTTCCCTCCAATTCATCTAGTTTGTGATTTGTATGCGGTGCCATGCAGCTGTTTTTCTCCTCCCCCAACCTCCAAATCTTTCGCCTTCTGCTGTCCCTCTCATAGTATCTCTCTCTTTCTCTCTCTCTCTCTCTCTCTCTCTCTCTCTCTCTCCCTCTCTCTCTCTGCATCTCTCTTTCTCTGTCTCTCTGTCGCTCTCATTTCAACATATCAGTGTGTTGTTGTAGCGGTGGGTCCACATTCACTCACCTGGGAAAACTCCATTTTTTTCCACAGCTGTCACAGGCTCTTTGTGTGCGCGTGCTCAGACTGTGACACATTGTAAACAAATACGGACACAAAGCATGCACAAACACACGTTTGCGCACGCACATACACACACACACACACACACACACACACACACACACAGAGAGACGTATATCTCCTTGTCTCCACTAGTTGAAAGCTAGGTGTGCCGTTGGCTAAACAGATGTAGCATGTCAGCCAGCGGTAGATACGGAGGCCTTACAACCATGATTGAACTGACACCTATGACAGGTTCCTGTCCAGGAACTGCAGTAGCTTACCAGCATCCAGGGACCATGTGTGTTTGAATAATGGTGTGTGTGTGTGTGTGTGTGTGTGTGTGTGTGTGTGTGTGTGTGTGTGTGTGTGTGTGTGTGTGTGTGTGTGTGTGTGTGTGTGTGTGATGTGTTATGGGTGCGTGTTTAAGTCTAGTGTTTGTATGTAGCTATATTCCCTGCAGCTGTTCTGTTGCATACCAGTCTAGTGTTTGCATGATGACTACTGTTTACCACTCTATAGTGTAGCTATTGTTAATATGTGTGTGAGTGGTGATTTGTGTGCTCTGTTACTTATCTATATTTGCCTTCAGCATATGGCAACAAAAGGGCTAGTTGTAGCTTAGCGTAAGCAGCCCAATAGGACACTAAGCTCCAATTCACTCACCCACACACACACACACACACACACACTGTGCAGTCATCGCCCAGAGACTCAACAAAGTGCTCAGTGAACGCCACATTGCATCTGCCTGGCACTCATTCCTCCAACGATCCCACTTACACCCGTCATTTGTCGGAACCATCCGCCTCGTTGATTAGTCCGAAATGACAACTGCTCACATCGGACGTCATGAACCGTGGCAAGGAAATGACCCGCGGAGGGGACGGCAGTTGGAACAGTCCATTTCATCTCGTCTCCGCACAATGCCGATGACCACACGTCGCTGTTAGCCCCTTCAGTGTGTTCTAATGATTCAATAAGTGTGTCCATAGCAACGGCCTAACCCCCCCCACCCCCCTCCACCTGGAAGCCTGAATTGAAACCTCGCGGATCCCGAAGTCCATTAGTTGGCCTGCGGGTCGTCAATTTGGCTAATAAGCTGTATTGATACAGCTTAGTTCCTAGGCTTTCACTTTCAAGCCGCATTAGCGGAAACTTCGCGCCTCGCACAGGGGACACAATGAATAACCAATATTGCTGAGCTCTGGACTGAGGAAATAGAGAGAGAGAGAGAGTCAGAGACAGAGAGAGAGATAGTCAGAGAGAGAGAGAGTTCTTTGTGACACTTGCTTAGCTTTGGGAACACTGTACCAAAGAGTCATGCTGATATGCTAATAAAGCACCTTTGAATTTGAATTTGAGAAAGAGAAAGTCAGAGAAAGAGAGAGAGTGAAAGAAAAAGAGAGACAGAGACAGAGAGAGACAGAGAGAGGGAGAGAGGGAGTGTGGGCTTGTGCCCCTAGTGAATTCTGTTCCTAAACATGGCGCGCCACCAGAAGCGATTCCCCAGCCCCGCTCATGAGGCGGCCGCAGCGCAGCACAGCGCTCCCTTATTAGCATCTCCCAAAACCACCACTGTGCTCCTCCAGGCTCCAGCTCTCTGTGGGTTTTGGCCACGGTGTGTTTGGTGAGGTGTGGGCGGTAGGAGGGTGTGTGTGTGTGTGTGTGTGTGTGTGTGTGGAGGGTGTGTGTGTGTGTGTGTGTGTGTGTGTGTGTGTGTGTGTGTGTGTGTGTGTTTGTGTGTGTGGGGCCCTCTCTCCGTCTCCCTCTCCATCTCTCTTTGTGTCTCCTCCGGTCCAGCGGTCCTCCCTTGTTCTCCCCGCGCGTCCCCGGAGCTTTTCCGTCGATCCGTTCTGGTCCGCTTTCGCTCCCAGCAGGGTGCAAAACGTTCCGTCGGGAGACAGCGGATGGCTAACGCCACACTTTTCCCTGGGTGGATGATTTCAGTGTGTGTGTGTGTGTGTGTTCACGTCCATACATCTGTGTGTATGTGTGTGTGTGTGTGTGAACATATATGTGCATGTGCTTGTGTATATTCGTTTGCACGCATGTCTGTCTATGTATGTGTGTGTGTGTGTATGTGTGTGTGTGTGTGTGAACATATATGTGTATGCATATGCAGGTGTATGTTTGTTTGCACAGATGTCTGTCTATGTATGTTTGTGTGTGTGTGTGTATGTGTGTGTGAACATACTGCATGTGTATATGCAGGTGTATATTTGTTTGCACACATGTCTGTCTATGTATATGTGTGTGTGTGTGTGTGTGTGTGTGTGTGTATGCATGCATGTTCGCCAAGAGACACCCCTTTTCTTGCATAAAGTACGGCAGGTCGGCATGGTGTTAAATGCATGCTGGTGGTATCGACCACCCCTCTTGCATTTGTTCAGGCGCTATCGATTCCTCCTCGCCTAGCTCTGTTTTGGAGCCCGTGGAAAAGCGAGCAGGAAAAACCCTAATGGCGGGTTTGTTTGGGCTCCGCATGCAACTCAGGAGCCATTTAGCAGCATCTCAGTAGCGAGCCCGGGGGAGCCGGACAAAGCCGGGCCAGATCGGCGCAGGCAGAGTGGCCAAGGTCTGCTGCCGCTGTTGGCCTTTATTTGTATTTAAAGAGGGATGAGGGCTGAGCGGGCGTCGGGGGGTGGGAGGGTGGGGAGGGTGGGGGGAGGATGGGGGGAGGATGGGGGGGGGGGTGCAGTGGCTGTGGGGAGAACATTTACCGCACAAATTTCTCTTCTTGTTATTCTCCCCAGCCCGTCTTCTCGCAAATGAGCCTCCAGTTCTTCCTGCCTCGCTGTTTCTAATGCTTCTGCCTTTCAGTGCCCGCGCCTGTACTAATATACGTCCTTTCATTAAGGTCCAATTCTCTCTCTCTCTCTCTCTCACTCTCACTCACACACTCTCACGTGCGCTCTCTCTTTCTTTCTTTCTTTCTTTCTGTAGCAACCTTCATATTGTGTCATTCATCTGTCTCCCATCTCATTTTGCCATGCTAGCCATGTTAGCCTAGCCTTTGCGTCTCCAGCCTCAACAGGACCAACCATGCTCACCTCCTCCTCACCATCTCTCTCTCTCCCCCTCTCTCTCTCTCTCCCCCTCTTCCTCCAGGTGACGCCGTCCTCCAAGATCGTGGGCGACCTGGCCCAGTTCATGGTGCAGAACTCGCTGACGCGGGCGGAGGTGGAGGAGCGGGCCGACGAGCTCTCCTTCCCGTTATCCGTGGTGGAGTACCTCCAGGGCTTCATCGGCATCCCCCACGGAGGCTTCCCCGAGCCGCTCAGGTCAAAGGTCAGTGTGTCCCCGCTTGTCCCTGCTTGTCCCTGACACTGGCTCTGTCGACTACAGTTCTAATCAATGGTACCATCGGTAACCTGACCTAAACTCTCACTGACCATAGTCTCATGTAACCTGGCCCTGAACTCATATCATATTCGTCCAATAATCAGTCTATAAATACAATGGACCAAGTGACCATTTGAAAGCATAGCTAGTAATATGTAAATGATAAACACATGCTTGATGAACAGATTATCATGTTAGCACACATGATTATCATGTTCACACACTTACTGTAGCACACTACTGTACATCCTCATAAAGAATGCTTGGAACTGTAGACCAGGTGTCTCCCAATGTTTCGCCTACAGTAAGGAAATAATTCACCAGTAATCAAATATTACACATATTGCCTTACCTGATCTTAGCCCTGAATATCAATTTAACTTGCAGCTCTGTAAATCAAGCCAACTTTTATTTTTACATTTGAACAGAAATTGACGAAGAAGAGAATGGTTTGCTCTGTAAATGGCTGTTTGCCGGGAGGCATTTGATTTGGCATTTATAAAAAAAAAAGGCTATTGTAGAGCAGTCACGAAACTTGCATAAATCTGTTGACACGGCCGCACGTCAGGGGGTCAATGGAGTCCATTTAAGGAAGTCATTAGTACCACCGTCCGGCGAAAGAATGGACGAATGGCAAAGGTGAAGCGTCTCTAATGACCGTTGCACTTAACTCGCATACACAGAGTGGCTGAAGGCTGTCGATTGTAGATCTGACGCGAATGCGAAACCAAGACTTTTTGACTTTTCGCTTTTTCAGTGGCGAAAGTGGTGGTCTGGTCAGGATGATCAGGTGAATGCCGTATGTGGACATTGGGGGGTTATAGAGACGAGGAGCTTCACTCTAACAGTGGAGACATCTTGTGATCTTGCAAAGCTTGTCAGGGTCAATATTAAATGCAACTCTGTGATGATTTTAGACACCCACTGAATGCCTGTCCTCCTGCCCATAGACTACTAGTGTTGCGTTTTTTCTTTTCCACTTTGGTATGAAATGTCAGAAGACTGAGGGGCAGATGTACTATCGCATTTGTGCCCACGTATTTTCTTAGGCGTATTTTCTTCCCCAACGTGCACATAAAAACATGCCATGGGAGGAGAAGCGTACAATGTGCCTAATTAGATATTCCCTTTATGTGCGAAAACTGCCCATGAAAGTGTGTGTCTGTTTTGCTGTGAGATATTTCCACTTTGTAAAAGCAGGTGTTGATCCTAATTGTGGTTAAATGCATTAGTATAACATAAAAACAACAGAATCACTATTTAGAGTACCAGTTGTATGTCTGTGTTCCTAATTGCCTGTCCTGTTGTGGTCTGATGTGTTTTACTGTCTATTATGTTGTATGTTATATCTTAATGAAGGGCCAACTCACTTGTCTGCACACCAAATCTACCTCCGGGTATAAATAAAGTTACCAAGGACCAAGTTTTTCGTCTTTGTACTATAGTGAAAACAACCTTAACTTTCACTGGTCCCTTAAACTTTCCTACTTTCTAGATTTGACATGCAGCAGTTTGAAAAGAACTACTGCTCTTCATTATCTCCCTGCTTGTTGACATCTCATAATGTGAACGTTCGCAAATTGCGGTAGGGGACAGAGAAAGGAGCTGAATACACGAGGAACGCCAGGTTTGATAAATACCATGTAAAACTCAGTGTGCTCTCTCTGCGGGTTCACCATGGAGCTAATAATGATGCATTCGCAAATCAACATACTGTACATCTGGACCTGAGTGGCAGTATTAATGTATTTTTGTATAACTAAACTCTAAAGTCTTATTACAGCAATCATCTATATCAGACAAAGAGCCACATTTTATATTATTTGCTTAAAGCTACATTTAGAACAGTAAGTAACCTATTGTTAAAAACATGGCAAACTCATGATGAAATAGCTCTTTCAAAACTCGGCCTCCTGTATTCAATCTATCACAATCACAGTACAATCTCTTTTAAATATGAACAGCTGATTGAATTACAGAAGCTGCATTACTTTTCATGTCTCAAGTGCCTGTAGACATTAAATGTGGAATTCATTTTTTTTTTTATCCCTCTGTTTCCTTTTACTTGTGTGCAAGGCATTTTCCTATCTAAAAGCAAATGAGTCATATTAGCAGTGAAAAGTTAAAGATGCAGTCAGTGATGATTGCGCAGGAAGTCGTGTTTATATTTATGTTTATGTGTAAAATTATTAGCAGACACTTTTGTATAAAGTGACATGATAAAGACACATTATATTTTTAACTAAAGACCAAACAAAACACACCAGAGAGGCAGCTTACCCCTCCCCTCAGTATTCCCAGAGAAACTCCACACAGGGTTTTCCAGTTTACGTTTTTTTTGTTGTACTCGCTTATAGGCAACTAGTGAACTTGTTTGGAGATGATTACTGTCAAAAATGTTATGGATTTGATATTGCTTACTTTCGCTGACAACACCTTTAATTGACCCAATGCACCCTTTTTGCAGTGGACTGTATGTAAAGTGGATTTAAAAGAGCATCCATCTGTCTCATATTACAGTAAATCCCTTATTTCATTGATATTGATCATGTTTCATTGATCAAGTTCATTCAGGAATGCTTATCATGCATCTCAATATCAGC
>NC_085009.1:8616561-8634061 GCF_963854185.1 Sardina pilchardus | reverse complement strand
ACGACACTTCAATTAAACATAGGACTCGCAAAGAAATAAAACCTTGCGTGTTACCATGGCATAGGTTGGGGCTGGGGGGGTGGAGGGGAGGGGGGGTCGGTGTGTTGGGGGGACTCCTGATGAAATGAATGAACACAAACACACACACAAGCAACCATAGACACACACACACACACACACACACACACATAAGCATATACACACATGTACATGCACACTGACATAAACACAAGAGCACCCCTCAGGCTGCAAATCGCCTCAAACACAGTCAAATTAATGAAGAGTGACTCCCAAATGTGAGAGGCATCTTTGAACTGCATCCGCTGTGACTAATGGCATTGCGCCGGCCTCTTTTGTGCTTTATCCCTCCTAAGAGAGAGCGCCACTAAAACCTTTTCCTCTATCTCTCTCTCTCTCTCACTCACTCTATCCCTCTCTCTGTCTCTCTTACACTCTCTGTACCTCTCTCTCTCTTTCCCCCTCGTTTATGCTTTTCATACCCCCCCCCCCCCTCTCTCGCTCTGCCTGGGCGATAATTAGCATATTTTACCAGTAATTTTGAGTGCATTAGCTTAGCGCGACGTGCTAATAGCCTCCATGCTCTCTGCTCTGCTGAGCGTTCTAGGGCTAGTGAAGGGGGATGAGGGGAGAGGGGAGAGGGGGGTAGAGGTGGCAGAAGGCAAAAAAAGAAGCAACTCGGCTTTAGAAGCGAAAGCACAGTCTCACCGCACTGCTTTCTGTGAAAGGAATGCACAAAATAAGGGGGGGGATGTCTTTGGAAAGTCGATAGCGCCTGCCAATTTGCGGCCCTCTCGAGAAGGCTGTGACTTTGAGCTTTGGAGTGTCCTGTTGAGCAAGGAGAGGCTATCGAGGGGACATCTGTCAAGCACAAGCAGACCGGGACGTCGTTAGGCAAGCCCTTGAGCAGGTTTGGAAAGTCCTTGTGTCGAGCCGCCGCCAACCCCACTTTGAAAATCAAGTGAATTGCGAAGAACTTTTGGAGGCTTTGAAAAGGAAGAGGGTTTTGCATTGAAAAGAAGCTTCCTCCAAGTCGCCTGCGACCTACACAGGGACCGAAAAAGTGACATGATGAATTTGCTCGGAATTATGCATTCAACCAGCCAATGATCACATGCTTAGCATCTGTAGATGGGTATTAATTGCCACTCAAAAGCCTTCCACAGAAGAGCACATTTCTGTATCCATACAACCAAGGAGAAGCCAAATCAAATCAAGGTTGACTTTTTAGCCTCTACTTAGTCTTCATGAGTTTCGGCCAACAATGTTTATTATGATTTGTGGCTCCAAACAAGCGCAGACAACCCTCAACCGGAGCCGCTTGCATTCAGCGCCACAGGGCCCGTAGGCACGAGTAATAGGGCCGACACACAGGGGCACATCAGAGCAGACGCATGAATCACTCTCCAGATTAACCCGAAATATCGTGCCTCATGTCACGACAGGAGACCAAAAAACATGCGCCGAGAAAAGCAAATATTTACTGTTTACGCTCGGGAAAAAAGCGTCCGAGCCCCAGAATAATTGCACACGCCCAGCGGCGGCCTCCGAAGTGCCGGTAAAATGCCGGAGTGTCGGAGATGAGCGGAGCTCTCAGTCAAGCTGGCTGTCGGGAGTCAGTCTTACTTCGCAGTGATTGCTATTCAAGCCTGCGTGCGACAAGAGACCAGCTTTATTTCTCTCGGTCAGGAAAGTAAGCCATGTTGGCATTGGTTGGTCTTTCTTCTCTTGTTGATATTGATGCTGCCTATGAAAGCTCGACATGGTGACTTAGCTTTTTTTGTGTTTGCAAGGCTGTGACTTATTTGATTTCTGCTTTATTCACTTGTTGCCACACTGACATGCTTCACATAACTTAATAACTCATATTTCCTTTCATACATGCAGATATTTCCTCATGCTAGAAACGCATAAGGAATTGGATTTGGTTCTTTTTGATGTAACAATTTTTTGTTGCTTCAAATCTCCATTGTCCAACCCATGTCAAAGACATGAATGGAAGCCTTCCTTTATTGAACTGCCTGTACAGCCCTATTCACTGTGAGTAGCATACAGTCCCTGTCACTTGCACGTCTGCCCAATCAGCAGCAAGAGAATGATTTCTACACACCCCGTGTGTGTTGAAGCCAAGCCATCCGAGACACATGTACCGTAAAGAGATGTACGTGCTATTTGAATTTGAACAGCAGTGACAGTGAAATCCCATATGTACACACTACACACCCACGACGTGAACACACACTGCTACACACTCACATACAAACATAAACACTCAACGCCCCCTCACACACACACACACACAAACGCATGCATGCACACACACACACACACACACACATGTACACATACAGTACACACACACACACACACACACATGCACACACACACACACACATGCACACACATGTAGTGGGGATCTCAAGTGGCTTCAATACAATCATTGTCATGTCAAGTGACTGTCCCCTCTGCGCTAGCACAGCGTATAATAATCCGGTCGGAGTGCCGATGTCTCGGCAGCGGCGTGTTTATTCCGTACGCCTGCCCGTCCCGCTACGCCCGCCATTCCCTTTCTTCGCCCGATGCCGCATCAAAAGGTCAGCAGTGGGTGTGTGTGTGTGTGTGTTTGTGTGGCAAGACCGAAGGAGACGCCTCCATCACTGATGTCGAAGCGTGAACAAAGAGTGTGATGGTGAGGGGGAGGGTGGGGTGGAGTGGGGGGCTCTGTGTGGGGGGGTTGGCGAGGGGGCATCGCAGTGGCGCGGAGGAACAAAGGGCGGCGCGGTGCCTTTCTGCCTCTCTGCAGCTGGTGTGGACAAAAGGGAGCGGTGGTCCCCAGTCCCCCTCCCCACCAAGGACCTCCACTGTAATTTACCAAGCAGCAGGACTCCTCCACTGTTGGAACACACACAAACACAAATAATGGCTGCGGTCTTTAGATGTTCAGAGCAGGCTCTCTCTCTCTCTTTCTCTCCCTCTCTCTCTCTTTCTTTCTCGCTCTCTCTTTCTTTCTCTCTCTCTCTCTCCTCTCTTTCTGTCTCTCTCTCTTTCTCTCCTTTGCTTGGGAGCAGGTCGAATGTATTTGTGAGGTGGACACCAGAGGAGGGCCCAAGGTCAATTTGACTCACGTGGTGAAATCAGAGGCGTAAAATATGGGCCCGGCTTGTTTCAGTGCTGCCATGCCGTTTAGCTTTTTCAATCAACTGATTCTGAGAAGACATCACGCTGGAACAGAGGAGGCTGCACGTTCGGATTAGTTCCCCCGAATTCAGTCGATAGTCATTGTTTTCTCGCTCTCGTTTTATTGTTTGGAACTTTAATTTTACTCCCGACAGCCTCGGGATCACATCACGTCGCGTTTTCCCTCTGCCTCGAGCCCCAAGGACGTTTCTCTTTCATTCCTATTTCTGCGTTTGGTTTTTGTTTTGTCCTTAAGTCGTGAAATCACTTCAATGTCTCGCTTGGCTCTCGTGTAATATGAAAGGCAATTAATCAGCGTGCGTTTTTTACCGATCAGTTATTTCCGTGGCACAACAGTGGCTTACATCGCTCCGGCAAATGTACTTCTGTAATCTGCGGCGCCTTTTTATCCCGTCTTTTGATCGTTGTTTGAACCTCGTCCGGCCATGTTGACGCCGTATGGGGAGCCGTTCGGCATTGACGAGTCAAACATCTGCTGAGCATATTGAGTGGATGCCACAATCAGAGACTAGGCACTCTGCCTCGGTGACTGATGGCAGTTTCCTGGTTCTGCTGGGGGGATGGGGGGGGGGGGGGCAGCGGAGACACAGAAGACGGGCATGTTCGTCAGACATGCATTATTAATGCCAGCCTGGGCTTAATGCTCCGTTGCCTTTTCGGTCGCCCTCGCTCTCTCTCCCGCCCCGGTTAGGGAACGTTCTCGCATGACACGAGTCGCTCGAGCTGCGGGGTGAAGCCTCAACACTCAACCCCGTAGACCTGGCGATGAATCATTCTGCCTGCGCCCGACCCGTCTCGAATGCACAAGCACGCGAATATGCATGCAACTTTTATGCTGAGTTCATTAGGTATGCTAATATGGATGCTAATGGACAGGGGGGGGGGGTTCGTGGGGAAGAATTACAGGCCCCAGGTCAGCCTAACACGCTGGGAGACTTGCGAAGAAATTGTAATATTAAATGCCAACCATTAGAGAGGCTACATCCATAACATATTAAAGTGTGATGAACCATGGAAACAGGCATTTTTGTTTATTAATGCTGCTCTTTGATAAATTATGTATGCTAAAGTAATATCCAACATAAAAGGCCTTTTAACCTTTTTTAAGATGATAGCATGAGGGAAATGTGAGCCACATATGTTTGTTTGATTAACAGTGTACAGCATCGATGTCAAGATTTGCATAATTTATGCTGATGATGTGTTACTGTGTTCCCTATAAAAAGGTGCTGAAGAATCTGCCCCGCATTGAGGGACGCCCAGGCGCCACCCTGCCCCCTCTGGACTTTGAGGCCCTGGAGGCCAAGCTGAAGTCCACGTGGGGTGAGGAGATCACGCCGGAGGACGTCATGTCCGCGGCCATGTACCCCAAGGTCTTCCAGGAGTACAAGGAGTTCACGGCCCAGTACGGCCCCGTCGAGTGCCTCAACACACGCCTCTTCCTGGACGGACCCAAAATCGCTCAAGAGATCGAGGTAGATACGGCACTTTCTCCTTATTCTCTTTCTTTCTCTCTCTCTCACTCTCTCTCTCCCTGTCTCTCTCTCTCTCTCTTTCTCTCTCTTTTTCTCCACTTTCTTTCTCTTTCACTTTCCATGAATTTCTCCTTCACTTCTTGCCTTTCTCACCTCTATTTCACACTTCTACTTTGCATTTTCTCTTTTCTTTTCTGTCGACCACCCCACGGTCCATTTTTCTGCCTCTTGTCGTGCTTACATCTATTTCTCTGCGCGCTCCCATTAACTTTTCTCCTCTCTCACCCAGTCCCCGCAGAGCAATACATATTCAAACCCTTTCAGTCCTCTGCAATTTGCCGCTGCCTGGGATGTGATCTTACAGTCACTCCAGCCAAAGGCCTGCTGTTCTTCAGAAACCCTCCCTTTCAAAACGTCACTGCCTGCAGTGCCTTGACATTGCCCTCTCCAAGATGGCCTCCGCTAACTGTAGCCGCATAGTCATTTAAATTAGTGCGGCCTTCGACAGAGGGCAGGTGGCGTTAGCTGTACGCTGTACCGGAGCCGTAGCTATTGTGGGTGAGCCGTTCGCTAAATTAGCACAGCTTGCCGTGGCCTGCGCCGTGAATCCGCTATGGCGAGCGCAGGTGCCGTGAAGTTCAGACGGCTAAGTTGTTGTGGCATGTGCGACCCCACCTGGGCGATAGCCGGCAGCCACCGACGCCTTCCTGCACCGTGCCGCGTCGCTCTCCTCCGCTCTCCTCGGCTCGGCGCCTGTCGAATCCTCTGCTTGGGGGCGCAGCAGGGGCGAGGGCTAGCATAACTGATAAGGTCCATTAGGGCGGACGGGGGAAGAAACAAGCAGGGGGAAACGGAGGAGTCAGCAAGCACACAAAAAAGCTTTAAACCGGCCGCAGCAGGGGAGCCGCAGATGCACTGTGGCGGAAGCCTGACGGCTCTTAAAATTCATCCCCCCCGCGCATAGTACTCCTCCCCAAACCCCCCCGCACCACCACCACCACCAACCTCATGATTCACTGTTTGTTTAGAAGATTTGTTTAGAAGACGTGCAGAGTTTGTGGGAGGTTTTTTTTGTGTGTCTCCTCTCCGTGCCGAGTGCTCTCAGTGGACAGCCAGTGAAATAAGACATTAGCTTCGGATGATTAGCACAGATTAGCGCGAGGGCTATAAAAAGGCCTGGTGACGCGCATGGCAGCAGCCCTCACTCACTCACTTGCTCGCTGACGGACTGGCTGGCTGGCTGACTGTATCCGCGGTCACTGAAATATCCGCAACCAGCTCCGGCTCCGTCACGTGACGGGCATGATATGGCCCGGGAGGCGGCCGAGGGGCCCTTTCGGAACGAGTGAGCACGTCACCAGACACGGCGCTCCGACGCCAGCGCGGCTCATTCATCTGCGTCGTCTCTCTTCGCCGGCGCTCGTTTGTCTTGATCTGCATGCCAATCAAACGTCAAACACAAGGGAGAGGACACTTATTTACCCATTCTCTTTCTCTATCCCTCTTTCTCTCTCTGTCTCCCTCTCACTCTCTCTCTCTCTCTCTCTACCCCCGTCTCCCTCTCTCTCTCAGTCCTCTTGTCAACCAGAGGAGGTCTGTTCTCTTTCTCTCTCTCCTCTCTCTCTCTCTCTCTCTCTCTCTCTCTCTCTCTCTCTCTCTCTCTGCCCTCCATCTACCTCTCTCTCTCAGTCCTCTTGTCAACCAGAGGAGGTCTGTTCTCTTTCTCTCTCTCCCTCTCTCTCTCTCTCTCTCTCTCTCTCTGCCCTCCATCTACCTCTCTCTCTCTGTCCTCTTGTCAACCAGAGGAGGCCTGTTCTCTCTCTCTCTCTCTGCCCTCCATCTACCTCTCTCTCTCTGTCCTCTGGTCAACCAGAGGTGGTCTATTCTCTTTCAAAACGTGGGCCTGGACCTTTTCTATTCCCCCCGGTCACTCTCTGGCCCTCGTCCGACTCCATCCTCTGCCCGGCCCTCTCGGTCCACTCACTGCCCTTTCCTTTAATCTGTCCATACTTACATCCACATGCCCTTCATTTTTAAAGCTCTTTGTCCTTCCTGTCTTTCCCCGCAAAGGGCTCATAGTGGCTTAGTTTAAGAATATGTGTAAAAAGGAACCCTTTTCTGGAGAGAGATGAAAGAGCTCTAGTAGTACCTAGGGGTGCTTTTTATGGTCTTTGGTATTATTTGCCCTCAATGGTGCCTTCCAGGCAGTGCTGCCTTCGAGGCACTACTCCCCTCAGTTTGGGGGTAGGATGAGGGTTGAGGGGGTTAGAGTTAGGAATAGGGTAAAAGTAGTGCCTTTTAGGCTGTGCTGCCTGGAAGGTGCCGTTGAGGGCAAAAAAACACCATTGAGCGCTTTTTATGGTACTAAAAGACTTTCATTTGAGAATATACTCACTTCCTCCATCCTTCTGTTCAGGTGGAGCTGGAGAGGGGCAAGACCCTTCACATCAAAGCCCTCGCGCTGGGCGACCTCAACAAGATCGGCCAGAGGGGCGTGTTCTTCGAGCTCAATGGACAGCTCCGCACCGTCCTGGTCAAGGACACCTTGGCCATGAAGGTAAGTGTGCTCGCCCCAAGGGGTCAAGCCATGGTCCACCGCCGTGGCTCTCAACTGGTGCGCCATGGGAACCTTTTTTAGGAACCATCTCACAAGTTTTTCGAGGCAAGCTCGCCATGATAGTTTGCAACAGCCAGCATATCTGTTTGGATGTGTTGCAGTTGCTAGATGCAGCAACTTCTCATCTGCCTGCTCTTGGAACATGAAACGACCAATCTGAGGACTCTCACAACTTTGCCAGCACCTGTTGACACAACATTGAATGTTATGTTTGCGTTTCCTTTGTGTTTCGCCCCTGGTGTTCTAAAGTAGCCTAAGAGGCTACAGATCAGTGGAGCAGCCCCATTCAGTGTCATATGAGCACACACTTCTCAGCTCATTGACGCAAGATATGGGAATTTAAGAATGGACACACCTGTTGTGGCCTATGATCATGTGTGTGACATTCAGCACAATCAGTGACCATGAGTGGGAGTGTGCCTTTAGTGTTTTGGTTGAACTTTGATGTGCCTCTCTATCCCCCAAAAATGTTGAGAACCGCTGGTCTACCACCATATTGACTTCATCCTCTTCATTTTAGAAAATGTCCCAGACTGTGAGAACCACAGAACAGGCTGAGTCTAGCTTCAGACCCCTGAACTGCCCTTGCAGTTTCATTCTTTTTTCACAACTAGAGGTGTTAAATTCTAATTCTAAAACGGATAGTTCCGGTCCTTGATTGTGATTGGCTGAATCGCGTTCGATGCCGTTGTAAATATCATGATAAACTCACACCTTGACCGCATTTCGTTCTATAGTAATGCGCTAGCACAAAACTAGCAGTGGCTGCGTCTTGTTGTTGCATGGCAACCATTCATAAGGAGGGAATATATTTCTTAGCGGAAGAAAAAATATCTATGAATACATCGTTACATTGTCGTTGCTGTGCCTTCGTTTCATGAAATCTTGCTAGATCGACGTAGTCACCGTTTTAGAAAAGCAATAAGCCACTCGAGTCCGTGGGTTATACTGTATAATCGAACAGCTAAGGGGGTTTTAGGCACTCCGCTTCGCGTCGTGCCTAACAACGCCCCTTAGCTGTTCAATTATACAGTATAACCCACGGCCTCTCGGGGCTTATTGCTTAAATATCTAGCCTGTGCATTGGAACATTCATTTTCTACGAAGAGCGTTTAAAAAATGCAACATTCATTTTCCACGAAGATCGTTTAAAAAATGCAGCATTCATTCCCACGAAGATCGTTTAAAAAATGCATGGGAATTAAACACTCACAGCCGTAGACTGTGACCTCTGTTGTAGGATGAGCCGTCAGATTTTTACACTACGTCTAGCACATAACACCTACCAATCCTGGCAAAGCTCGTGAAATTACGTCACGCCATTCAAAAGTTATTAGCGGGAACCGGTTTTCGTCTACGGTAAGTAAAATCTTACATGCGGTAGTTTTTTTGTGATCAAAAGTTGTATTTTGGGTGCCATGCAATAATAATATGATCAAACAACAGATGAATGCGTACTTAAACAGGCCCTAAAGTATGCAATGTCATAGTTTTGAAGTTTAGAGGCAAAACAGGTTTAAGTGTCAGTAGTCGCTGGAGGTTCAATTGGTACAGCTGTTTAAATGTCCCTAACGCTAACCCCGGATGTGGCCACGTTACACGATCAATATCTGTAAATCACCGAATTAATAACTGTTTTGCGATGAACAACAACTGATTTGAGTTAACAACAACTGTTTGAATGAACAACATATATGTTGAATTAAGAAAACATGTTTATGACATGAATCCACAGATATTCAGCGAAGTGAGGGAAATATTACATGCGGTAGATTTTTTTTGTGATCAGAAGTTACGTACGGGACAACAATATTTGTTTGACCTAGTCATATTGCGAGAAATTATGTGACATTTTCGGGATGACGAATACACTAGTATGTTGTCCGATATGCTTCATAAAAACGTGAGTAAGGTCAGTAGTTTCTGTTTAAAACATGCTGTATTAATTGCCCCTCCTATGTGTCTCAAACGACATGCATAGGTGGGGCATTTGAGACAAATGTCAACTCACGTTCAAAGTTTGAAAACAGCGCGATCATCCAACATATGTGTTAAATTACACTTGTAAC
The DNA here is from genome assembly GCF_963854185.1 of Sardina pilchardus. Taxonomy (NCBI): domain Eukaryota; kingdom Metazoa; phylum Chordata; class Actinopteri; order Clupeiformes; family Clupeidae; genus Sardina; species Sardina pilchardus. The sequence continues at coordinate 8,624,684 of NC_085009.1, read as the reverse complement.
TAAGACACAACACATATGAGTTGTTGATCACATGATACAAATGTTTGTGTACATAACGTAATCTTTGAAAAGATCGTTTTACTGAAAAGTGTCTCAATTGACCCGGCGCTCCCCTACACAGCAGATGCATCTGAAGTCTTACCCCTTGTTTGTATCCTTTATTTAAACCTTAAGTTACCATGCTGAATTTAAATGGAAGCATGCTGATAAGAAACCTTTATCCAGATAAATGCACCTTAGACGTGTCGAACTGCACACCTTGTACTTTTAAGCCTCTAAACACACAAAAAATCAGAGCACAAAAAAAACGTAACTACTAAAAGATGTCTATATAATAGGACTCAAAAGGATTTATGCAACCCACCCCTCCAAAAAGCCCTGTCTGTTTCTTAAGAGCCGTAAAATTGAGTCATTTTCCTGTAATCTGGATGAGATAATGCCAGATAATGCGGGGAGTTTGCTTTTGTCGTGATCGCGAAAGAACCAGGCAGTTCCTTTTTTTTTCGGTACATGTAAGCCTCTGGCTGAAAGCTTTTCATGGCCTTTCCTTCGTGGCCACCGTCTCTGATGCTTCTGAGAGAGAAGAGAGAAGAGAGAGAGAGAGAGAAGAGAGAAGAGGAGAGAGAGAGAGAACAGACAGATGGAGAGAGGATTTCAAATTGTCAGATTCACCAGTGACCAAATTCCCCTTTCCGGCCCCCTTCAGAATGTTCTCTGATTTTCTCCAGCAAATTGAGATGAATGCGTTTTCTGAAGATCATCTTCGTCAATTATGGAAGTGACTCATCCCACTTTAGGATAATTTCTGATTGTGCTCGCTGAATGATATTTTTAGTCAGTGCACAGTAATATCCCCACACTATTGATGTCACATTCTGATGAGTTGTTTTTAAAGTTAATAGTTACTAAGAATAAGTCTGAAATTCATCTGAAATGCGCCAGTCATTTAGAGTGACTCAGCGCAATTGCAATCTGGTGCTCTCAAGCAAGGTACAGTATATAAGGGACCACTAGACCTCTCCTACCACCACCACACACTTCTACTACACTTCACAATACAGTTCATTATGATCCAGCCCTAGAGACACACACACAAAGGACAAACACACACATGCACACACACACACACACACACGCATGCAAACACACACATGCACACACACACACACACACACACACACACACACACACACACAAACTGTATTCATCCCAACTGACAACAGAAGCACACACACACATGCACACACACACACACACACACACGCACAAACAAACAAACAAACACTCACACACACACACACACACACAAAGAACAAACTGTATTCATCTCAACTTACAACAGAAGCTCGCTCTCTCTCTCTCTCTCTCTCTCTCACACGTTGTACACTCCCACTCCCACGCCTAACCGTTGTGTCCCGCCCCCGTGCAGGAGATGCACTTCCACCCCAAGGCGCTGAAGGACGTGCCTGGCCAGGTGGGGGCGCCGATGCCCGGCAAGGTGGTGGAGGTGAAGGTGAAGGAGGGCCAGAAGGTGGAGAAGGGCCAGCCCCTGTGCGTGCTCAGCGCCATGAAGATGGAGACGGTGGTCAACTCGCCCGTGGCCGGCACCATCGTCAAGCTACACGTCAACTCCGACAGCACGCTGGAGCCCAACGACCTCATCATGGAGATCCACGAGGCCTAGGATGGACATTGTGGGGGTGATAAGGGCGCTTGGGGGGCGGAGGGGGGGGGGGGGGGGGTGACAGGTGACAGTGTGACATGTTGGGGTGACAGTGTGACATTTTTGCAACTAAAATATGGACCACAGATGTACACTTACTTGACTTCCGTAAAGTTTGGAATGAGGTGAGATTTGAGCTTTGACTTTGTTTTTTATAAAGTTTTGTGCCTCTTGGTTTGTTTGCGGGACCTGACTTTTGTTTATAATGCAACACTATCGACTAGGGGTTAAGAGATATTTCACCGCTCAAGGTGATGTTTACCTGAGCATTTAAGATTCTCTTAAGAGTCCTGCATCGGAAAATAACAGGAATAGTCTACTGTACATAAGTGTCTCTACCATAAACACACTCAAAACAGATGGATTTTTATGAATAAGCCCAGCTATTTCAGACATGTGTTTTCCATATAAAAACGTCTTGAATTGGTACGATTGTGAAGGCTGTGTTTGACAGAGGTTCATCAGTAAGCATTAGGTGTATGGAAGTCTAGTGAATATGGATCTGTTGGCACCGGAGCCGGTCACACTCAGAAGGACATGAAGTCACTGCATGTGAATAAGAAGCTAAATAAGCAGGTGGAATCTGTATTTTTCAGACGAATTTCTAGCTTTTGGAATAAGGTCATTGATTTTCTCTAATTGGGCTGCAATTAGCTGGACTAATGTGAAACTCAAAGGACTGAAATTTGTATTTTGTGCTGTTTGTTGACATGTTGACTAATAAGATGGATATCATTTAATGCGTTTGTGTGTGGTTTGTGTTTGTGTGTGTGTGTGTGTGTGTGTGTTCTTGAATGTGCACGCAGTTGGATTCAACTGCTTAACGACCTATGTTGAACTTCAATTAGCATTAACGCTGCAAGCACTGGTGTGTTTATATGTGTTTGTGTGTGTGTGTAAGTGTGTGCGCGCAACAGCATGGCTCACCGCAAACTTTCCCTTCACTGAAAGAAGCACCAGCCTCATTTTGGTGTCTCCTTACTGGAGCGTAAAATGCATTTTAAAGGTCTGAAATATTAATGCTAGCTTCTGTAGCCGCCGCTCGGCCCAGCTAAAGACACGGAGCAACCATGTTGTCATGGTAACATCGTCTCTATTGTCTCTGGCACTCAACACAGCCAGCAACATTGTGTAATTATAATTGTATTACAGCCCTCAATTGTGGGGTTACTGTGGAGTTTTTAAACAGAGTTCGCGCCTCTCACGAGTGCGCTGCTTGAGAAATCGCTCTGGGAATATTTGCGGGCACGACATTACATTGTCCCCATGATTAATGAAAATATATGGGGTGTGAACACGCACACAAAAAAAAATCTACAGGCTTATTAATCACCAATGTGACCGCTCATGTCACATTCCCATACAGGCTCCTCGTGTTTTCTTATCTCTCGAGAGCTAGCATGCATAGCGTAGGGTTGTCCTATATCACGACTGTGCAGTGTCATATATACAGTGTGCGCTGTGTATATTTGCATAGCTCCACGTTTGTGCTTCTGTAACCAGTCGAACAAGGCAAGTGGAGAGGGGTGGTCCCTGCTCCCGGTCCCTACAGTCTTGACCAGTGGTTGCTGTGGAATCACCCCACCCCACCCCACCCCACGCCATCCCCAGGGCTCATGTTGCCCACATCCCATTTCTATTGTAGTCATCATTACAGCTATGCAGGTGCTCTGGTATAGGGAAACCGCTCAGATGCATGAAGCACTGTGTGGAGGAGTCATTATAGGGAGAGAGGGAAAGAGAGAGAGAGAGAGAGAGAAAGAGAGAAAAGGGGCAAAGGGAGGGTGGGAGGAGAGCGTTTGTTATTTTCTGAGGTGATAGTGTTGAGTTGATGAGTTGACCTTACAGAAAAGGAGGGTAGTGTGTGTGTGTGTGGTGTGGAGAGAGAGAGAGAGAGAGAGAGAGAGAGAGTGGATGAGAATGCTGAGAGCCATTGCCACTATTCTGAGGTAGTCCCTAAAGACCTGCGGCAGAGTGTAGTTTTGTAATCGCTTTTATTTTGGGTTCCTTTCAGAACGTGTGGTTTTGCATTTCACCCAGAGATGTCCTGGATTATTTTCACCACAGTGCCTTCGAATTAAAGGTGTCGGGGGGGAGAGGTGGCAGGACAGAAAAAAAACCCGGCTCTGAGATAGCAATGTCAGATCACTTAAAAGAGGTTCTTGCTGTGTTTGTAGCGGAAGTGTGGCGTAAAGAATTGTGTGCAAATTGCAGAAATGGCACGGTGGGTCGTCTTGCAATGGTGCCCGCGTGCCCGCCTGGGCTCATGCGCGAGTGCCAGTGCCGTGGGCAGGGTCAGTGGCGTGGCCAGCACGAGGAGCGGGAGCTCGCCCGCCCGGTAAGAGTCGGATAGATCTCAAATTGGACTAAAGGCGGAAAGAGGCGGCGACGCACTCAAGCACTCAGATTCAATCTTTCTTAATGCTGGAGCGGCTTATCTTGGGTGTCGGTGTGTGTGTGTGTGTGTGTGTGTGTGTGTGTTTCTGTGTGTGTGGTAGTAGTGGTGATACGGGGGGTCGAGAAAGCCGTCCTCAATTGGTGCAATTTCAGTGAGTGGCTTTTCATCAAATCGCAGCGAGCCCAAGCAAGGGTTCTTCCAAATGAGCTTATGCTCATTGCTCTCCCCGCTGGGCGAGTAAGGAGTCAAGTGGAGGGGTGTCCATTTAGGTGTGTGTGTGTGTGTGTGTGTGTGTGTGTGTGTGTGTGTGTGTGTGTGTGTGTGTGTGTGTGTGTTTGTGTGTGTGACAGTGGGGTCTCTTCCTTTGCTACACATATTTGAAATTGCACAGAACATTTGCATCATATGATGGATCATTTTTACCTGTGTGAAAATAATGACTGTGTGTGTGTGGGGGGGTGTGTTTGTGTCTGTTGTGTGTGTGTGTGTGTGTGTGTGACTGTTGTGTGTGGGTCATAAAGCAACCAAAACCTTCCATTCCAGCATATAGACATCGGTGGTTTCCAGGGCAACAGAAGAGGAATGAGGCATCTTGCAAAGGACAAGCGTTCTCTGAAGCGTTAGAAGTTAAACATAGAATGCCTGCTGTAATTGATGGGAAGCAGCAAACAGGTCAGGACAATAACGCAAAGTGTGTATATGTGCGTGTGTGTGTGTGTGTGTGTGTGTGTGTGTGTGTGTGTGTGTGTGTGCATGCATGTGTGTGTGAGTGTGTGTGATAGAACACGTCCCATCCAAAAGACCCTATGGAAGGAGAAGAGAATGCTTTCTTAAATGAAAAGAGACACACCTCTGGCAGACCTGTCTAATGCTCTTAATAGTCTTTACTCAGTGATCTCAGTAAAACACAGCAACTGTGTGTGTGTGTGTGTGTGTGTGTGTGTGAGAGAGAGAGAGAGAGAGAGAAAGTGTGTGTGTGTGTGTGTGTGTGTGTGTGTGTGTGTGCACGCATGAATGTTATTACCAGCAGTTTTATGTAAAGGAGCATTACTAGTACGGGTTCCGGAAGAGCTTTGAAATAGCACACCCAAAGTAATCTCAAATCCGGCTTTGAATTGATCAAGCACATAACCCCAAAGAACCTCTCCACCTCTGCTGCCTCTGGAGGTGTGAATCCCAGCCGTGTGAGACTGCAGGGAGCCTCCGGCTCAACCTCGATCTCCCACCACGACTCCACACACAGTTCCCCAAAGTTGGTGTTCCCCAGTAAGATCCCTAACAAATCATTTGGAGATATGCTTTTCTTTTTAGCGATTATCTGAGATGTGCGACGCTACGCTACTGTATTCCAAGGATTGGTTTGTCTTGTTGGTGTATGAGAAATGGATTTTGGATTTAGATTTTCAATGATGGTCCTAATATATATGTTAAATTTTCAAGAAGTGTTCATTTCGTAATCTGATCAAGTGTTGCATGTCTTGATTGTCATGAATGTCAGATGGAATGAAATGAATGGATGGGAATTATGTTTTGATTCGTATTACTTCTGGAGAGCAGCCCTCCCTGATTGTGCATTAATATATATTTTTGTATGTGAATAAGTATACGTTTCCTCATCATCATTTTGTAATTATTTTAATTTAATTTAATTTAATTTAATTTACCTTTTTTGCTATTTTTGCTATTGGACTCATTAACTCAGATAATGATTTGATTTCATAAAATTGTATCATTAATGCGTTGATGTGACACATGAAAGCTAATATTCAAACTGAAATGAATAAAATTAACAAAATCATTCCTCTACTATTAATTTTGTACAACTTAGGGAGTTTGAATTTATATCCAACTGTAACTGGCAAATATGGTTTGTTTCTCTGTATGTGTGTGTGTGTGTGTGTGTGTGTGTGTGTGTGTGTGTGTGTGTGTGTGTGTGTGTGTGTGTGTGTGAACCACTAGTTGCCAAGGCCACAAGAGACCAGCAGTCAGTCAGCTGGCTAGGTCATCAGTCTCATTGACTTGTCCCACAAACATGGTGTTCCATGCCCTTTTAAAGGTGAATTAATTGACCTTGTTAGTGAAAACATGTCTATGTGCTCTCTCTCTCACACACTCTCACTCTAATCTCTCTCCCCTTGCTCTCTAAGGATTGACATCACAAAGAGGCAATTAGCATATATACTATATATATATATATATATATATATGTACACACACACACACACACACACACACACATCCAAAGGCCATGTTGGCATATGATAGCAATAAGAACATTTCTATGATTAATAGACAGCATAAACACACCACACAGATTGTACTGTATGTGTGTGTGTGTGTGTGTGTGTGTGTTTGTGTGTGTGTGTGTGTGTGTGTGTATGTGTGTTTGTGTGTTTGTGTGTTTAAGCCACTAGTGGCACAGAGCCATGGGAAGTTGTTCTATATGCTATGTGTGTATGCAGATATGGTGTGTGTGTGTGTGTGTGTGTGTGTGTGTAGTTCATCCACATATATCCTCACAATTTATGTTTTGCTAAAATATTTAGTCTTGTTGTAATGGATACATACAGACATTTGGTTGAGTATGAGAAATGCAAGTCTAGCTCTTGCATGCACATGTGTATAACATGGCAAAACCTCCCCGGACTCTTGTGCACGATGACCTTGGAGCCTCCTCTGATGGACGTGAAGGGTATTCAAGGTCAAGCTCTGTTCAAGCCTCCTCTCCAGAACAGCTTGGACGGAGAAGCTTGCTGCTCATGCCGACGATGTGATTGTTGTGATATATTCATAAGGGGATACAGAGGAACTTGTGTCTGCTCACACTCGTTTCCAGATGCTCTCTCTTCTGTGACAAAGGCGTTGGGGATATGGCAGAGATGGGAGTGGATTTGTCTGCAGAAAGTGTGTGTGTGTGTGTGGAAGGGGGGTGGGGGGTTGTCCTACAGAGTGAGGGGCTTTGGCTAGCATGTAATGTGGCATTGGGTTATCTGTTCTATAGGGAGGCTACACCCGGTGTGTAACTGAAGCGTACCGTTCATGTAGCTTCTGCTGCAACAGTAAGCCTCCACTATGCCCAATGGAACCGGCTACCAGTCGTGATACAGTAGCAACGTGTACGCTTGAAGAAAAATTAGAGTGGTTGTCTAAAACCATTTTTGCGCTACACAAATGAAGCACTTCAGTTGCCAACCCAGTGTAGCTCAGGCCTCACAGTGAGACCACCCGCTAAGCTACAGTATTTCCCTGTTTTCAAAAGTTTTGTGAGCTTGTTTTGGGACAGGAAGCACTGGATCCTTCTGTGAGTGCTTTACCTGCCTGTGAGGCTAAAGGCAGATAAGACCTTGTACAACAAGCCTCCAGAGTGCCGGGTATGAGGCTCCAGTCTGCCAAGACAATGTTGCATAGCAGAGCTTTGCCCTGGCTGCATTCTGCACTTCGATTGACAGTTGTTTTTATTGACACGCACCCACTCTTTTAAGGTTTTGTCGAGCAGTTTTTATGTGTGTGCTCTTGAAGCCTGGAGACACTTGGGTGTAAGAAGAGGAATTTCAACAGTGGTGAAATTCATGTTTTTTTAAAAACAATAAATCAATGGAACAAAAGTTTTTTATTTACTCCACAAATGTAAAAATCAAATCAGTCGAATTACTCATATAATGTTAATTTGATTTGTGCAATCATATTTTTTTTTTATGTAGCCTACCTCACATTTAAAGATTCCTTCCGCTCGATAAACAATTTTTGTATTGTGAAATTGTTTTTTTTTATTTTTTATCTTGGCCAAAGTGTTTTCAGACACTTTTAAAAGTTGTTTGTTCCTTAGAGAAGACCAAATAAGAAAACATTGGTGAATCCCAGAAATCAATAGCAACAATTTGTGTAAAAGAACAAAAGTAAGTAACAAAAAAAAGAGGAAATGTGTTATCGCTTCCTGTGTGAAGCCTGCTGTCTCCTGCCTCTACTGACACACGAGGACAAAGATTACCAAGCCTGTTTATC
>NC_085009.1:8606561-8614061 GCF_963854185.1 Sardina pilchardus | reverse complement strand
CACACCAGCCACGCCTCAAGACACACGACACACACACACACACACACACAAACACACACACACACACACACACACACACACACACACACACACACACACACACACACACACACACACACACACACACACACACACGTCAGCACCAAGACAAAACAGACAGGAGTAACAGGAGGACAGGGGAGGATTCTGTAAATGAGGAGAGAGAAAAAAACAGGTGAGTGTGTGTGTGTGAGAGAGAGAGATAGAACCGATACCGATATCTGAAAGGGAGAATATGCCCCATGAACAACTCTCAAATCACCAAAACTGGCATTTTGCAAGAAACAGCAGATAATTACATGTTTCCAGTAGAGATTGTGCATGGCTTTGAAAGCTTGACTGTACGAGGGTGGAGAATTGAGAAAGTAACCTTAAAATCTCTATAAATATAAGACATGTCACATCGTGAGAAATGCAAGCTCTATTTCACTTAATTACGGCCATAGTGCAGTAAGTGGATTCTATCTTCAGCCAGTGAGCTTCGAAAGGTTGGATGAAATTTCAGACTTGTGCCGGAATCGGCTTTGCCATGTCGAACAGATCGGAATCTGTGTGGTTTGTGCATCGCTGAGTCACCGGCACTCTCTCACAGTTCGGGTAAAAATACACGTTTTACCCCAAGAGTACCCAGTGGTCACTCCAATGACCACCGTTATCCCAGTTATCTATCTCTCTCTCACACAATAGTGTGTCATTTTCTCCCTTTTAGTGGCCATGGAGTTTCTAGAGGTGGACAATACATTCCACAATTCTCGTCGCTCAACTCCTTCAGGAAGCTGTTAATAATACCAGGGTTGCACGGCACGATGCCTGGAACAGCCACCTAGACACAGAAGTACATATCTGTTGTTATCCTGTGAGTCACTTTGTAGATGCGTTTACAACATGAATGAATGTAAAGGGGGCCACGGTATCAAAAGCAAGATGTGGCAAAATCAAGTCAAAATAGCTACTAACATCCCAATCAATCATGGCTGGTTATTTTACAAACAATAAATAAAATCAAATAAAAGACTTTGCTTTTGTTGAAGCTCATTTGCAGTAGCCTCACTTTTGTCTGTCAGAGGGAAAATGACACAAGAACGATATGGCAGAGCAACTGATTTCAACTGTGTCCGAGGCAAGAGAAATGGCCGTCACAATCACAGTTCCAGGAAGGACTCTTTATGTAAATGCACTGAAAGGCAATCTTAGTAATTCTCCCTCTGCTTGACAATGACTGCGGTGAAACTGCTTATGTCTGCACCGCATGATGGCATCCATCCTCATAGGTTTGGCTGAGTTAAAGCACAACATGGAGGATAAATCATTTAAAAGGCAGACAAAATTAGCCATGCAGTATATTTGTGTGGCGGAGAGCCATTTGTCCAGCCGCTCACTTACTGCGAGGCTTTCTGGGACGGAAAGGCAATGTAAACAAGACAACAACAAGGATGATGTGTTCTCCCTGGCCTGAAAAAAAGCTGTTTGTTGAGTTAATGAATAGCACAGAGGTTGCACTGTAGTCCGTCCAACACCCTGAGGACTAGCAAAATGGAAAATGAATAGAGAATTCTCAAAAGGGCCAATAAATTGTAGGTCTTTTTTTTTTTATTGTACTTGTTTTTTTTTTCGTTTTTTTTTTAAAGAGTAACCATGGCCATTAAATACATTTAGAATCTTTATTGTTTTTGTGGTTGTTTATTTTACAATATGTTATGTAAATTCCCTTTGGTTTTGTCTCAGGCGATTGTAACGATCTACAGAGCAAAGTGACTGCATGTCAGACGCCTGCGGCAACGCTAGATGCTCACTCATGTTGATTGCCGCACCCGGGTAACAACATCTGATCATGGCCGTCGAGTCAGACTTCTGCACTTGCAGTCAAGCGCAAGGCTTAAGGGTGTGTCGACTGTGGCATGCAACCCTGCCAGGCCTCTCCGCAGTTAATGGTGGCCCCTTTGATCCCAGTGACAATGACAGTTACACAGTTACTCCACAGTGGAGGAGGTCTGTTGAAGGGGATGTTTTCTTTTGGATGTCTCTCTCTCTCTCTTTTTCTTCCTCCGGGGAGGATGTTTTGGTGGGTCCTCATGTAACCTTGGCCTTGCATCGTACATGGCGCCTCCGATAAGGCGGGTGATGCTCGCTCTGTTCCGGATGCTTCTGAGGTCGGGATCAAAGACCTCCTGACATCAGAGGATTTTGCAAGGGGCCTTTAAGTCCCTCCACCTCCATGAGGTGTAAAGGAGAGTTGGAGAGCCTCAACATCAAATGGACTGATTAGACATCAGTGGGCCCCAAACAAGCCATGACAGGTCAACATGGACTCCACAGCTACTGAAATGAGCCAAAAAAGGTGGGTTGTGATGCTTTGACCTTCAGTATTCACAATGACCTTGGGTTTGGTTGGGCTCTATTATAGATATCCACCTGCACGTGTGTGCACAGTGTCCAGACAGAGTCCAGGAGGAGATTCAGAGAAATTATCAATAATGCAGCACCAGAGTGGCCAAGACTAATGGCATGTTCTGGACTGTCCCTAAGAGATGGTTCACTCGCTTGTGTAAACGTGAGCAACACGGTGGAGAGATTGTTTGGATAGCCTCCGTCAGTAGAGGGGTTAGTCCCTCCACACAACGCCAGCGTGTACTGTATAAGAGCGTTATGTTCTACCGACACAAAACTCTGACTGAGATGATAATGTCTTACCACCGCCTTCCTTATCTTTCAACCAGAGAGACTCAGGAAGCAATAAAGAATTTAAATGTCAACCTTATATTTAATCCTTAAAGGGATTCACAGCACCAAAGTAATAACTAAACAATAAGACAATAAGACAATAAGAAGTATTATTGTCTTTAGCATCGGCCCCATCCTCGGTCCAAGTCCCAAAGCGTGGAGACCCTCACAGATCCTGCCAGATGGATACTGCCAGGGTGGAGCCTACCCCTGGACCAACCTGGTGATGGTTGGTGAAGGAGGAGAGGAACGTCAAACGCTGGCACTTGAGAGCAGTAGAACAGATGCTCAGACATTTTAAAGACAGGTGAACATAGGCTGGTGATTGGCCAGGAATAATTCTCTTGCCATTATGTATAGCTTGGCTCTTACTTTACAGTTTACTCTGCCCCTGTTGAAATGGTATACATTGTATCAATGTAATAATTTCATAGTAAATTACAACAAAATAATCATCATGAATTAAATATTATAACTAAGTACTATTTTGTAATGGTAATCATATTTAAGGAAGTGGGAATAATGAATGGTGATGGAGTGTATTTGATATGTAACTGCTCAGTCTCTCCCTGAGATATCTACAGCAATATTCAGAGACTTCCTTATCGCCTCCATGTGGTTCATACCATCAAATGTCCCTGAAGGCCTTGATCTACTCAATAAGACATGTTTGATTATTAGATTCTTGAGTAACACCCCCCAAAGGCCACCTCCTTCATGTCAAAACCTCCTACAGCTGTCTCTGCCCTTGAGGTGCGCTGCGCTCGCTTTGTGTGTGTGTGTGTGTGTGTGTGTGTGTGTGTGTGTGTGTGTGTGTGTGTTTCTTTTTAGTTCTGCAAGAGCAGCAAAAAAAAAAATCTAATTATTATGTCTAATAAGCGTGGGTGATTAAAGCGGTCCTTGAGTATTTTTTATTTTTTTTCCTTCCCACTCTTTGAACTTTGAGGCTCCGGTCCACTGCCCGACTGGACGATGCTGCCGCGGTGATTAAGTGCGGGCAGAACCTTCAGACAGCCGCCCACTCTCTCTCCCAGCATGCACCGGGGCCAACGAGGAGTCGGCAGCTCCATCTGTCCCCACAATCTTACCTGGAACACGTCCAATAAAAAAAGAATAATCATAAAAAAAAAAAAGTATTTTGTGTTCTGGTAGCGTTCACCCATCTTTGACCGCTGCCTAGACCTGGGCCACATATCTTGTTAGGCACAGGAGTCCCCGGGTGCATGTTTGTATATACACCAGATTTTCCTCTCGGGCCAAATCATATTTTGCCTAAGGTCCTGTCACCTTGGCTTACGAGCCGCGATCTAATGGCTGCGCTATATGCCATAGCCGGGACGTGCTCCTGCGGGTGAGATCAATGCCTTAAGCCGCCGCATAGACTCCAGACACTTAGAAATGCATTCGGTCCATATGGCAAAAAGGGCAGCTCTTTATTTCTTACGGCTCCCCTGGCCAAAGTAAGCCCGTTCCCCCGACGGAGATTGGGACGGAAATTTAATGCGCAATGTCAATCTGGTAGTTCTAGTTTTTAGCCCCAGCGCGGAAGGCTGATAGACCTCCGAAAAAGAAAAGGAAAAAGAAAAAGAGTAGAAGAGGAACGGTCATGTCTTGGATGTTGTTTAAATTGCCCCCAACCAGGCCCAGCTGAGCAGTTAGTTAGATAAATAGGCCAGTAAAATATTTTGAAAGATAGTGAGGTATGGCGCAGTGTATTTTGGGAAAGCTCGAATGTATTTTGGGAAAGGCTGTGTTCCCTGCACTGAAAGTATTGTGGGTAGGCTAACTTGGAGAGGTGTGTGTGTGTGTGTGTGTGTGTGTGTGTGTGTGTGTGTGTGTGTGTGTGTGTGTGTGTGTGTGTGTGTCTGCGTGCATATGCCGGTGTGTGTGTGCTTTGTATACGTGGCTTACTGAACTCTGACAGGCTTAGGCCAGCCGTGCTGTTCACTTGCATTAATTTCTAAAATCTACAGACAAAATGGCAGCCATCCATCAATCATGTTACTCCATTATCAAGAGCTCACTCTATACACTCAACTCATGCTGAAGAGAGATGTACCGCTAACTAATCCTAATGAAGCAGCCAGGCTTAATTAACTGACTTACCAAACCTAATGAGCCTAATCAACAAGCCTAACCAACTGAAGTTGTGCCATGTGTGCATACAGTGCCTATAGAAAGTCATCATACCCTTTTGAAATAGTTACTTTTTTTGTCTTACAGCCTGAAATCAAAACTCATTTTTAAAGAAAATCTTTTCCAGTTTTATTAACAAATTTAGCTGTACAACATCAAAATAATGAAAAAAAAGTAAACAGTTCTGAAAATTAATAAAAAATGAAAAACTTGAATAACAGGGTTGGAAAAGTCATCATACCCCTGACTTAATACTTTGTAAAGCTTCCTTTTGCTTTCATTACAGCCATCAATCTGTTTGGATATGTCTCTATTATAGCTCTGCACACCTAGATAGGGGAATATTTGCCCAATTTTCCGTACAGAAATGTTAAAATTTAGTCAAATTCTGTAGGGAATGGCGATGGACTGCTCTCTTCAAGTCAATCCACACATTTTCTATAGTATTTAAGTCAGGGCTCTGACTTTGCCACTCAAGGATATTCACCATCCTATCCTTAAGCCACTGCTTTGTTCTTTTGGCAGTATGTTTAGGATTATTGTCGTGTTGGAAGGCGAATGACCTCCCCATCCTCAGCTGTCTAGGAGAGGGACGCAGGCTTTCCTTAAGAATGTGGGTGTACTTGGCAGCATCCATTTTCCCTTCTATCCTGACCAATTGCCCAGTTCCCGCTGAAAAGAAACATCCCCACAACATAATGTTGCCCCCACCATGCTTCACACTAGGTATGGTGTGTTTTGGGTGGTGTACTGTGTTGGTTTTCGCCAAACATTGCGCTTGGAGTTCAGTGCAAAAACACATCTGGAATATTCTGCTACCATGTGGAAAAAGCTTATATGGTCAGATGAGACTAAGATCGAACTTTTTGGAGACTAAGATTGAAGTTTTTGGACTGAGCTCCAGGCGCTAACCAAACACAGTATACACACCCAAACACACCCAAAACACACCATACCTACTTTGAAGCATGGTGGGGGCAACATTATGTTTTGGGGATGTTTCTCTTCAGCGGGGACTGGGCAATTGGTCAGGATAGAAGGGAAAATGGATGCTGCCAAGTACACCAAAATTCTTGAGGAAAACCTGCGTCCCTCTCCTAAACAGCTGAGGATGGGGAGGTCATTCGCCTTCCAACACGACAAAAATCCTAAACATACTGCCAAAAGAACAAAGCAGTGGCTTAAGGATAGTATGGTGAATATCCTTGAGTGGCAAAGTCAGAGCCCTGACTTAAATACTATAGAAAATATGTGGATTGACTTGAAGAGAGCAGTCCATCGCCATTCCCTACAGAATTTGACTAAATTTTAACATTTCTGCACGGAAAATTGGGCAAATATTCCCCTATCTAGGTGTGCAAAGCTATAATAGAGACATATCCAAACAGATTGATGGCTGTAATGAAAGCAAAAGGAAGCTTTACAAAGTATTAAGTCAGGGGTATGATGACTTTTCCAACCCTGTTATTCTAGTTTTTAATTTTTTATTAATTTTCAGAACTGTTGACTTTTTTTTCATTATTTTGATGTTGTACAGCTACATTTGTAAATAAAACTGGAAAAGATTTTTTTTAAAATGGGTTTTGATTTCAGGCTGTAAGACAAAAAAAGTAACTATTTCAAAAGGGTATGATAACTTTCTATAGGCACTGTATGTGTGTGTGTGTGTGTGTGTGTGTGTGTGTGTGTGTGTGTATGTGTGTTTGGCTTCCTGAAATCTGACAGGCTTGAGCCACCCGTGTGGTTCGCTTGCACTGGTTTCTAATATCTACAGACAAAATGGCAGCCATCCATCAATCTGAGCATCCCCCCGTTTGCTGAGCTCCCACATGTAGCCTCGGTGAATCTTCTCTCCTCACACACACACTCACACACACACACACACACATTCTCTCTCTCTCACACACACACACACACACACACACACACACACACACACACACACAGACGCACACACAGTTCACAGCTGATAGTAATCACTTGCACCGACTACTCCAGCTCCATTTCACATCTCCATTTATATTCTTACGTCTTCGTTTTTTGCTCATTACACGCACCCCACTGCTTTTCTCACTCAGTGAATGGGGCCATTGATGGCATTTTCTTCTCTAGTAATTATTCTTAGCAATCATCCAAACGCCACGCTTTTTGCTCAAGGTCTCACCAGAGTCTCACCCAGACGCTGAGGCCACGCATTTGTGTCCTGTATGTGGAACACCCTTAAAGGGGAACTTGGCAACGATTTCAACTTAATAAACAGTAATATAAGCCCGTTTAGAAATCATTTGGATGATTAAATGATCTGTTCCGATGAAAATGGTGACTTTACCTGCTCTCCCTACCATCCCCAGGCCGACAGCCAACCTTGCAATATTGGGACTTACCGTCCCGGTAAGAGAAGGGAGAGACAGGAAACTCGTTTTAAATCATGTGTCTTACCTTGTAACATCCACATTGTTCTGCTGAACAGTTCATGGATTTGTTTACATGCTGGCGAAACGGTTAGCATATGCAAAGGGAGCTAATCCTACCAAGCCTTTAACTACTATCTGTCCAGTAGGTTCTCACAGGAGGTCCAGCATGGGCATCACTTTTGACCTCAGC
>NC_085009.1:8591561-8594061 GCF_963854185.1 Sardina pilchardus | reverse complement strand
GGATAGTCTAATGGATAGCGACTCGGATTGACTCGTGTTTTTTTAATGGGATGCAGTGTGTGTCCGGCCATGTCGCTGCCAGTTTGTTTTCACTCAGTCACCCTCTCTCTCCCTCCCTCTCTCTCTTTCTCTCTCTCCTTCTCTCTCGCTAACTTCGTCTCTGCCTGCCTGCCTTCAGTGCTATGTCTCCACTACATCTCTGTGCATAGGATACCCAGGCTGACTGCAGCTAATCTAGGCCGAGAAGAACAAGAAGACATACTGTACACACACACACACACACACACACACACAAAAATAAACAAACATTTGTACACAAAAAACATGCACACATGGGCAAGCACTCAGACATGTGTATGAATAAACATCTCAGAAATTGGCACAGGCCCTCAAACACACACACACACACACACACACATACATATATACATACACACACACACACAGAGAGAGAGAGAGAGAGAGAGAGAGAGAGAGAGAGAGAGAAATAAAAAATGTAGCACATGAATGCCTTTGTGAAATCAAATTCTATTTGTCTGTTTGTTTGGCTTTGCATGTCCCCCTGGCTCTTAAGGTGTGAAAAGGAGGCTTGCCGGTGAATGGAGGAGCATATGTGTGTGTAGGTGTGTGAGAGAGGGAGGGCTGGGACTCATGGAGAGAGAGAGAGAGAGAGAGAGAGGCTGCAGATGAAAGAGTGAACGGAGATATAGAAGGGAAAGAACATGACAGAATGAGAAATGGAGGGGGGAAGATCCGGGGGGAAAGACAGAGAACGTGTGAGAGATAATGAGAGACAGGTTAAGAGTGTGGGAGAAAGGAGGGGACAGGAGAGAGAGAGAGAGAGAGAGAGAGAGAGAGAGAGAGAGAGAGAGAGAGAGAATGAGAAAAGAAGAGGTAAAGGAAGGGATGGATCATGGAGCTCTTTCCTACAGTTTCTGCTGCAGGAGGGCGGGAGGTGTGATGGTGTAATTGGGTCCTAGAAGTGGCAGTTGAGGAGGTGCATGACACACAACACTGAGACAGAGAGAAAGAGAGAGAGAGAGAGGGAAAGAGAGAGAGGGGAAAGAGAGAGAGGGGGAAGGTAAGGGAGAGACAAGTCTGGGTGTCTGTACGTAACATGTCTTTATAAGGATGTGCGTTCCATAGTTAAGAGTATTCATGCGCGTCACAGGCGAGGAGTCTTGATTCAGCACGCATAATGAGCTCTGGCATCTCCATATGACTGCGAGAGCGACAGGGAGGAGCGAGACCGCAAGACTCGACTAAAGAGAACATCACACTTAACATGACTGAATGCACCTGTCATGGAGTCGGAACTCATAGGCACATATGACTGTGTGTGGGTATCATGACTATAAATATAATGTGTGAGCCTGGACTATAAATATAATCTGTGAGCAGTTTGTGTGTGTGTGTGTGTGTGTGTGTGTGTGTGTGTGTACGTGACATGTTTATCTGACATGAATCCACACTCAGAATCATTATCTATTCAGGCTAGCAGTAATCTGCGGGAGCTCGACTGCTCCCGGCGAACTGATTGCGGCTAGCGGCTTCCTCCTTTCCCGGCATCTTCTGGGAGCAGTCCGGAGTTCTGCAACATCTCCCTCGTTTGGCGAGAGCCCTCAATCTTCCATGCACACACATCTCTCCGTTTGCAATTAATCAGAAATCTCATTAAAGTCACTCAGCTCCACAGGCCAATAAATTAAGACAGAGAAGAAAAAAAACACCAACGACAGAGAGTGAGAAAGGGTGAGGGAGGAAGAGAGAGTGAGAGAGTGAGTAAGAGAGAGAGGGAGAGAGAGAGTTTGTGAGGTGGAGGCAAAAGGGTATAGATTTACCTTGAGACCGGACGCATTCATTTATGTTTATGAAATGAATATTAAAAATGTCCTCCAATCTACCTCGGGCTAAGTATCTTCCAGTATTCCTCAATGCTCACTCACTCACTCAGTCGGTCATTGATTGCCCATTTAAACTCATCAAGGTTTAACCTTCTTCAGTCTTTAAAGGTCGACAGTGCCATCACATGCACAATCCTTTACACTGCAGCCAAATATACTGTAGAAGTCAATTGCCCTCTGCTGGTTGATTCGAGGTATTACAGCAATAAAACTGCTCCATCTAGTGGCCAGTGAGTGTTACTGAACCATTTGAAATCCATGTCTTGTATGCCTGTGGCTAGAATTTCTGTGTATACAACCTCCTAATTATCCAGTTAAGCAAACAATACTGCTTAAGAACCATGCAAGAATCCACTTAATAAAAGGCAGAATTTTTAATAGCGTTTCTGTTATAAATACATGGTAATATTAAACACAGTCTTAAAAGCACCCTCTGTTCCCAGCCTACCGCTTTACAAACAAATATAAATTATTCGCGTTATCACAACAACAATCATATCAAAGGGGAGAGGGGAGTCTAAAGTCAAGTCCAAGACGAACAGCCGAGTCGGCAACTGATCCGGACCAGGCCTGTGGCCCACACGTGGTCCTGATCT
>NC_085009.1:8534061-8589061 GCF_963854185.1 Sardina pilchardus | reverse complement strand
CAATAGAAAAGTGAGAAGTGGTGTGAAAGCACATGAGTGCATGCATATATACATGTGTGATGTATATCAACAAGTCATTCCAGCCTACCTTCTGACTTCTTCTTGAGGGGTGCAATAACTGCCTTAGCCTGTAAGACAAAACACACACACACACAGACACACACACACACACACACGCACACACTTAATCATCTCAGACAAGGACCATCTGAGACTAGGTCTATTTGTATAAAGCCTATCTGGAGTCCCAGGTATTTGCTCTGATGAGGTTCATTAGGGAATAATATAATAAGGTAATTCTTCATACCTTCTTAATGGCTGTCCAGTCCTCAAGGATGTCAATGTCCCGTAACATGTAGACTATGTAAGGTCCTGATGGAGAAAAGGTAGCTCTGTTACTGTCAGACAGTGTTAACTGTAGCTCTGTTACTGTCAGACAGTGTTTAGTAGCTCTGTTACTATGACATTGTTAACTGTAGCTCTGTTACTATGACAGTGTTAACTGTAGCTCTGTGACTATGACAGTGTTAACTGTAGCTCTGTGACTATGACAGTGTTGTTAACTGTAGCTCTGTGACTATGACAGTGTTAACTGTAGCTCTGTTACTATGACAGTGTTAACTGTAGCTCTGCTACTATGACAGTGTTAATTGTAGCTCTGTTACTATGACAGTGTTAACTGTAGCTCTGTCACTATCAGACAGTGTTAACTGTAGCTCTGTTACTATGACAGTGTTAACTGTAGCTCTGCTACTATGATAGTGTTAACTGTAGCTCTGCTACTATGACAGTGTTAACTGTAACTCTGTTACTATGACAGTGTTAACTGTAGCTCTGTCACTATCAGACAGTGTTAACTGTAGCTCTGTCACTATGACAGTGTTAACTGTAGCTCTGTCACTATGACAGTGTTAACTGTAGCTCTGTTACTATGACAGTGTTAACTGTAGCTCTGTTACTATGACAGTGTTAACTGTAGCTCTGCTACTATGACAGTGTTAACTGTAGCTTTTCTACTATAACAGTGTTAACTGTGGCTCTGTTACTATATGACAGTGTTAACTGTGGCTCTGTGAATATAAGACAGTGTTAACAGTAGCTCTAAGAATATCCAATATCCAGAGTTGACTGTGGCTCTGTTGCTACATTTTCAGACAATGCCAAGTGTAGGTCTGTGATTACACGGTCATGTTGACAGTAAACTTTCCTGGCAGCAGTTCTGTTGTGTGTATTTCTGTCTAACACATGTCTGTGTCAGCGGCAGCAGTGACGACACTCCTAAAGAGCTAGGCTTGGGACTTGTTTGCGTCCGGTTCAGACATTCAATTTTTCACTCGGCTTTACAATTAACCTCCGGAAAACCAAGACGAGTTTTAATTAGACTCCTTCACATTGTTAATTAGCCTTCAGACTGTCGTTCTCGTCTCATTACTTTGCGCTCAAACAGTCGGGCGTGTGTTTTTTGGGGGGGATCCAATCCGGCGGTGAAGGGAGATGTTTCATCCAACACAAAGCCACCGCTCAATTCCCTCTCCGTGTGTTCCTGACAGGTCCATTGTCTGACCTTCTCCTCTCCGACAGCCTCGAGGCGTCCGAGAGAGCGGCCTTCCGTTTCTGTTACCGTTCACGTTCTTCTCCTTATGGACTGGCATTTGTTATCGAGTCAGAAACGGCCCGTTCACACTCCATTTATCTGTCAAGAACTGCTGGCACCAGAAATGGGGAATGAGGGTTTGTGTGTCTGTGTGTGTGTGTGTGTGTGTGTTTGTGTGTGTGGGGAGGGGACGCTTCCAAGTTAGGAGAAGTTACACAGCCAGGGCGACATGAGAGAGAGAGAGAGAGAGAGAGAGAGAGAGAAAGACAGAGAGAGAGAGAAAGAGGGAGGTAGGGAAGAAGGTGTGTGTGTGTGTGTGTGCGGAGGGGGGGATTAAGAAAAAATTACCCGAAACTAGAACAGCTTTCTTCTTTCGCTCTGGCCGCAGGAGGTGATTCCTCCTCTTGCACTTTTTGGCTTTCACTTCATCACTCCACCACTCTGACAGGGAGAATGAGGGAGGACACCAGAGAGAGATAGAGAGAGAGAGAGATAGAGAGAGAGAGAGAGAGAGAAAGAAAGAGTGTAAGCAAAAGAGAGAGATTGAGAGCAAGAGAGGGGGAGAGAGAGAGACAGAGCATGTTATATTAACCTTACTTCTAATAAATGATCAAATAAATTAGCCCCTTGCAGTAGCTCAATATCATGCAGGAGCAAAGGTAATGACTACTATAAATCTAAGGCTGTCTGGGAGATAAAAAGCTTGCATAAGTGAGTGTGTGTGTGTGTGTGTGTGTGTGTGTGTGGTGTGTGTGTGGTGTGTGGTGTGTGGTGTGTGGTGTGTGGTGTGTGGTGTGTGGTGTGTGTGTGTGTGTGTGTGTGTGTGTACCTGAGGTGATGTCTATACTCTGCTTATCCTCCTCTAGTCTGTGGATCTTGTCCAGCAGTTCTGTCTTCATGGTGTCGAACAGCATCGTCCGCTCACTCTGTCCAGAGACACATTCATCCATCAAGTGAGACAGAACCGTTTCAACACATCTTTATCTATGCATAGTCACACTTTTGTTTTGTTCCACAACTCCATTCTGTGTGTGTGTGTGTGTGTGTGTGTGTGTGTGTGAGTGTGTTAGATTATGTTGTTTGCATTATTTTCAAATGACAGAGCTGTACTATTCTGTCACATGCTAGTGAGTGATTACGAGAGATTTAACGCTGACTAAGAAACCAACACATTGAGTCATAGCCAGGGGAGGTGTTGAGGTGTGTTACCTCCAGGTGTTGCCTCGCACCCTGAAGCTCACATTCATGTTTGTGCTTGATAACCTGCAGGCAAAGCTCCTTATATATACCTAGACAGAGGAGCAGGAAGACAGGGTAGAGTAGTGGAAGACAAAACAGGAATAAAAGAAGACAAAAAAGGCAGAGAGAAAGAGAGAGAGAGAGAGAGAGATGGCTGTGGTGAATGCTAACTTATTATGAGCAATTCACAAGCTCAACATTCCAAAGATTTTATGCCTGCAAAGTAAATATTTTACAGGATATTACAGCACAATCCAATCCAGCAATTCGCCACGAATGAGATATAACACTTGTGTGCAGTTCTCTTACCGGCCACTTGGGTGCGCATCTGCATGTTCTGTTGCAGAACGCCCAGAGGCTCCCGGTACTCCCCGGCCTTCTCCGACAGCACCTCGTCCAGCTTCACCTTCACCTGGTTCAGGCGCTCGCGGAACAGCCTGGGGGCGAACGGAGCACCGAGGTTAATTTCAGCCTCTACCGAGTCGACACACCTGGGAACGCACCTGAGGTGGTGAGCTCGTGTGATGCCGCAGGGCAGGGCACAGGTGAGCAGAGGCCTCCCACAAGTAACTATGGACCCTGGTTGCCTCAGACAGACACGGCCTACACAACCATAAGCCAGGTGGGAGGTTCAGGTGTTGGCTCAGCATCAATAAATCGCATAGCCTGCAACTATCCAAGTCCAGTTAGTTGTTGTTTTTTTCATCTGGTATCTGGGTTGTATAACCTTTGGAAGGACCATCCTTTCATTTTTATACACAAACACATGCGCTGTGTTTTACTGTACACATGACTCATCAGTTACAAGAGTACTATGAGAACTAGTATGACAGGCACTTTATGACTACAAGAATATGCACTCCAGGAGTTCATAAGATTACTTTCTATCCTCTAAAAAAATGTTCCGCCTCCTTAAGATTGCTCCCATCATCTCACTTCCAGAGTGTCGTCTGTTCAGCCGCGCCCGCCCTCCCACACACACACACACACACACACACACACACACACACACACACACACACACATCCTCGCTGGCACTGCAGTCTGGTGGAGCTGCAGGTCTGCCTTGGCCTTGGCTGCTTGCAGGATTAGCCTGAGGCTAGAATGATTACGCTGCCCATCTGCCTCCCATCTATCCGTCCCCAGTGCTAGTCTCTCCCGCGCCGCCGGGGCTTTCAGGCTCGCTACACGGGCCGATGCCTCCGCGCTCAAGAGCTTCTTCTTTTAGATCTGTCTGGATCTACCGCTGAAAACAGACTGAGGCGGGTTGTCTTCGTTTCACCCCCCCCCTCATGATGAGAAATGGATTCTACCGGCGGTTTCGTCTAAGTCAGTGGGCTCTCAGATGCCTGTGATTAAGTCGCTGAATGCTCAGTGAATCTGTTTATTTTGCTATAAAGGACTACTTGACCCCCCCAAAGTGAGCCAACTTCTTATGGCCTTTTTTTCCCCACTGAGCCTAATAAGAGCCTAATCGCTAAATAAACAATCACACAACACAGCCTGTTCAGATCCTGCCTCTCTGTGTTCAACTGTAATACTGTAGATTAACCCAATTAAGTTTAGTTTAGTACAAAAAGTCTTCAAGTCAAAATGTCTTGAAAATCTTCTAAAGAAAGCAGACTATTGAATTGTCAGGCCCTATGAAGGCAGGATGAGTTGGTCAAGAAATGCCTTTCATCTGTTCTTCTCCACTGAAGTCGTGTTCATTAGATGCTCACTGAGCTGAACAAATCAAAGACCAAACAAACAAAAAGACTTACTTCTCCTTCAGTTCCAGGAACTGCTTTTCCAGATCTGACATCTCATCCAGGCACTCTGTTCTTCTTCGTTCGCAATCTTCGTCGTCCATCTCTGTATTTCAGACGAGAAAAAATATCACACTGATCTTTTTAACCATTTCTCATCACCACCATCTTTTCCCATTACACACTTATAGTGGCTGAATAAAAGCAACAAAATTGAGGTAGTTGTATCTGCTCAAATGTTGGCATGACCAAGGTCCATCTTTATTCACTGACTGGAACTTCCTTGATAGTTTGACAAGCTAGGTTTAGGTGACCTCATTTTGCAGCAATATTTGTTTTGGTCATTTTTGAGGGCACTGTATACACCATAGGCACATCTTGGATGTTCTTTGGACCATTAAATAGAAGAAATGAAGGCCATTTTAGCTTGAACGCTAATTTGCCCATAAATAGGCAATACAGATTTATGTCTTTTTTTAACTGAGATGACAACTTAAAAAAATGAATCCATTCGACCTAAGCATTCAACTTAGTCACCTCTCTCACATACTGTATCTAACTTGTAACATTGACTCCCATTTTTAATCCCCAACAAGATGAATAGAAGCCATAATGGCCTGAAGTAAGTGTCATACGCCTCCCACTACAAAAGATTAACAATATATACCAGTGCTGGCAGTCAGCTGAAGGCCAGAGAGACTTTATCATCACTGAGCCCATGCCAGTGAGAAAAAGATTTTAGAGCGTAGCGTTCTAGAATCTTTGCTTTAGGCCACACATCAGTCACCTGAGCTCTCCTCTTCCTCCTCCTCCTCCTCTGCCTCGCTCTCCTCCGACTCGCTGGCCCTGTCGCTCTCGTGCTCCTCGCCGCTCTCCTCCATGGTCTCCTCGTGCTCCTCGCCTCGCTCCCTGTCGCGCTCCTCGTCCGCCTCCCCGTTGGCCTGCGGCACCTCCGAGTCTCCCTCCGTCTCCATGTCCTCTTCGGGCTCTCTGGCGGCGGGCTGGGCCGGCATCACCGCAAGGACACAAGGGCTTCTCTCCTCTCCTTCCTGGATCAAACTGATACACCACAAACAACACATCAGTCTTTGTCTGACTCCACCAGGGATAGCATGAGAAGGACTGGCGGAACTGACCAATTCCTTTTTTTTTTTTCAAAGACATTGTGCATAATGTACAGTACATTGTATGCTCCATTTGGGTGCATTTCATATTGTGTAGCTCAGTGATTTGACAAACAAATGATATATGCATCAAACTGATGGATGTCATATGCATATTTCTACTGCTAAAACTGATTAACATTAGGGCTACATAGGGTTAGCCAATGTAAAAAGGGATTGGCCAGGCCTACTACTGTATGCTGTTAACACTTAACTTATTCCAAAAGCAGTCCATTAGGCCTATGCTTCACATAATATTGATACATTGACTTATCTGTGACATTGTAATAATCCTCTACATGAGGAAACCTCTGGGTAAACCTATGGGTTATGGAATATAAAATAACTAAAAATAAAGTGAATATTTTATTTGACCAGGACGCTAGTCTAATAACTAAAATCTATGTCTTGCACATTCGTTTTTATTAACGGCTAATTGTTAAGTTACAAA
Source organism: Sardina pilchardus (assembly GCF_963854185.1). NCBI lineage: Eukaryota > Metazoa > Chordata > Actinopteri > Clupeiformes > Clupeidae > Sardina > Sardina pilchardus. The sequence goes on along the minus strand of NC_085009.1, from coordinate 8,582,866 downwards.
GATGGGCAAAATTAATTTCTGACAGGTGTCAAAACCACTGTGATGTTACAGTCGTGAAATAGTCGTCAGCTGAAATGTATTAGGCTACTATGGCCTCCCTGTTTAGCCTACGTATGACATTGTAAGATTGCTGCGCTACAAGTTGTTGATGAATGTTGACTAGAGTTACTGTATCAGTGACACTGACAAAGTAATGTATGGTAAAAGTTTGAAAACAGGTTGTGGAAAGATAAAGTACAACCGATGGAGCAGTGAGGTTGCTTGTTGGCTGTATTTCAATGGAAATGTACAGCCTAACCCTACAGATGAAAGGCGACTAGCTTGCTAAGCACCAAACCGTGTCCTGTGTGGAGTTGCCGGAGAATAGGCCGCCCTTCCAAAATGACCGCGGAGCTGACCGTATGTTACAAAGTAGCCTATCCTCTCCTTAATCAGCTGTAATCGGCGCAAAGTAATGAGTAACAAATTCAGCGCAAATGTAGCTTACGAAGTGGGAGACGAGTGTAACTCGTTCAACATAAGGCTAGTTTTACAACAGTAGATGCATCTCTCGAATTAGGTAGCCGGGACTGACGTTACTTGCATGAATTAGGCTATCCTACTGTATGTAGAAACCATCTGTGACAGAAATAGATCAATCAAGTTATTATACTCCATAGACTAGTATCCTAACGAGCGTGTAAGGTAGCCTTCCATACATTATATTTTGACTACATTGTTACAGTAGGCTATAATGTATCGAGTGTCCCAACTGATGTAGAGGAGAGGTTTGCAGCGCGCAAAGGAAACATTCTCTGTAGTGCATCTCATTTTCCATTCGAACAAAACCTGAATGGTAGCTTAAGTATTCAAAACACAACGTTTAAAAACACAGTCATACCTTATTACAATTAATGTTCAGCAATTTCCAGAATCTTTCTAATCTGTCAACACATCGTACAGTACAACTCGTACTTCCTCGGTACCTCTTTACCGTCTACTTCATCGGATTCAACTAGTAGCCAATCAACATTTAACTCACTTCTCCACATAGCCAATCGGCAGAGAGCAGGTTCATCCATCGCTGCAATATCAAGTCCATCGCTTGTCCTCGTTCTACCTGCACTTGTAACATCTTAAATATACTCCGGGATATGTAATGAATAATACATTACTCGCCACAGGCTGCTTATTTTCTCACAAAATGATCAAAATAATTATTAACACTGGAATTTCACTTATGTATGCCTATATCTGTTGTGAATAGCTTTTATTTCTGTACATTTTCCCTCCTAAAACAAAAGGACTCTTACCTTGACAAAAGAGGAAGCGGAACGAATTTCAAAATAAGAGTAGCTTAGGTCTAACAAAATAAGAGTAGGTCTACTAATCTAGTGCAAACTAGAGTGTAGGCTAATTGGTGCTGCAGCCTCTGTTGTATAGCCTACATTTGCAAACCTGCGTTAGTTTTACCCTGGTTTTACCCAACATGCATCAATATGAACTAAAACATGTTCAGGGTAAATTATATAGCTCACAAATTGTGCATTGTGCACCATTAGATTACATCATTTAATATAGAGAGCATACCAAAAACATTTTTTTCAAATCATAGTCAAATGAATTCACTCTACAACAAAGGTCTTTGACATATTTTTATTAAAGTTGCATAAAAGTGTAACAAATAGGAGAACAGGACAGTTTAATATTGCTACATTATTCTCATTTGTTTTCAAAAAACACAGCTCTGGAGCTTTCTCTAACAATGTCTACATTTTTTTGATAGAAGTATTTTGTTTGCAGTTTTTTTTGTATTATTTTTTACATTTTTTTAAATGAAATCCCACTTTTTTCTGGAGTTCTTTTACAGTAAAAAAAGAAAAGGAATCAACAGCACTAGCTCGTACACAGTAAAAATCCAACGATCCCATTAAATGTTAATATTTGCACCTAAAAATGCACCATAAAGAGGGTCTAAAGTCACACCCACTCCTAAAAAACAGAATCACCCACATCAAAAAAAAAGTACTTTATTCCTCTAAAGCTTCCAAAGATTCCATTTTGTGTAAATTGACTTTTTCCAAAATTAAACGTCTCTATTTATTTGGTTTGTGTAACTTAAATAAAACCTAAGGCAACGTCTGATATAAAAAAAAAAAAGAAAAGAAAGAAAGAATAAGGTGGTCAGCTTTCATCTGAAAAGGTGAGCACCACAAGGAGGAAAGAGAGGGAGAGAGTGAAAAGAGTGGCAAGGTGAAGAGTTCAAGGTTCAAAGGGGCGTAAGCCGAGAGAGGGAGAGAGAGGACGAGAAATAAAAGCATCTGAGGCAAAGATGGATGAGAGATGGTCATGTGCTGGTTTAGGAAGTAGTGACTGGCCCTTACTCTCCTCTCTCTTTAGGTCACACACGCCCAAGCACACATGACCAGGCACGCACACCTCAGTCACTAAACAGATACCTGAAAAATCAGACAGACAAACCCTGAACTACAGCTATGAGCTCAGACTTGTATCTGATTGGCTGTGCCCCTAGAGAAGACGGTGTCACGGCTAAGATGATTGGCTAGAGCAACTTGTGATTATTAGCTGGTTCTGGTTGTTGGCTGATTGATAAGCACGTCTCAAGTGTGACGCTGTAACCTGGTGATGCACACCATCTCTCTTCTCTTCATCTTGGCAGTTCCCTGAGGGTGGCAGTGGTCTGTGTCTCGGTCTGTGTGTGTGCATCTGTATACTGCTGTGTTCATGTGTTCTAGAGAGTGTGTGTGTGTGTGTGTGTCTGTCTGTGTGTGTATGTGTGTGTGTGTGTGTGTGTGTGTGTGTGTGTGTTCCCTCCACTTCACTCATCTCCCACGTTCCCCCTCCTAGTTCAGTATACTACAAAGTAACATGACCGATCATCATGTCATAGCAAAGCCCTTAACTGCACACTATATGAAGGGGAAATTAACGTTCAGAAAACAGAAGGAATAAATAAAAATTAAAAAAGAAGATCAAGGCCTCATCTTTCTAATCTCTCCTTCACGGTCAGCATGTTTCGCGTCCCCGTTGGCCAACACGGCCACGTCGCGTTGACTGACCGATCGACGTGGCTGGTTGGCGCGGGGTCCAAAAGTGGCGGCCAGTGATTCGTGAATACACAGGAACCAATCCGTTCTCCAACCTGTGCCCTTAGCCCTAATGGCAGCGTGAGTACGTCTACATCTGCACGTGTATGCCAACAAAATGTACACACACACACACACACACACACACACACACACACACACACAAAAGAGAGACAAAAAAAAAAAAAAACAAACACAGAAGTGTGTGCAGCATCAAAGACATGTTTTTTTTTTCTTCTAATAAAATAAAATAAAAAAATACATTTTAAACTGCTTCCTTCTCATTTTCAAGACATTTTCAAGCAAAATCTTAAAATCAAAACCCAAAAACAAAACAAAACAATAAAAGTTGAATAAAATACAATGAGATGGTGAACATAATAAGCCCTGCTTATAATCTGACATGATTGACTAGATTCGCTTCCCCTGCTCCTCTCCCCCCAACCTGAGAGAGAGAGAGAGGAGGAGGAGGGGGGGGGGGGTTGTGGGATGTGGTCACAGCCATCATCACCCACTCATTCCATCAGCTCTGGAGAGGGCAGTGAGCCCTGTGAGAGAGAGGGATGAGGAGATGAGAGGAGCTGTGGGGGGAGAGGGGAAAAAGGAGGGAAGGGAGGATAGAGGGAAGGAGGGAGGGAGGGAGGGAGGGAGGGAGGGAGGGAGGGAGGGAGGAAATAGCTTTTATTTCTTCTGAGGCGTGCTGAGTTTCTGCATGCCACGGATCTTGTCCAGCAGCTCAGACACAAAGTCCTACAAGAAGAGAGGAAGGACAAAAAGAAATTATGAAAATGGTCACAAAAGAACATGGCATTTATGACTTATTTTTGATGACTGTATAGATTGATTATAATCATGACCTGTAAAGAAGCAATACTAAACAGGTATTTCAAAACATTCTACTGATATGTTATGTGATCGAAATCAAACAATTAACAGTTTTTTTTTTCAAATGAGGGTACATTTGATATGGGAATGCACTGCCATTCAGCGCAGTATTTGAAAGGGGCATTAGCCAAAGTTTGCTAGCCAAAGTGGATGTGAGCACTTACGTCAGTAGGTTTGTAACAGTCTACTAGCAGGTCCTGTCAGAACAAAAACAACACACAGACATTAGATTTGTTTTGAAAACCGTCCATGAAAGTATAATTGATTATTCTGGCATCCTGAACTACCACATCAATTACAATATATTATTAGTAATTGGGCATATTGACAAACTCAAATGAGACACTTGACAAAATAGTCATCTTTTACAGTTTTTCATCTGATGACTGGTTCTCAGACTAATCACGCTAATCATGGTAATTCACTAATGTTTCCCTCAGACATGAAAAATATCAGGGCAATCAGCAAAGAGAGTGGAAGCCGAAACCAAAACGTATTGTGATAAACAGTAACATCAACACCTGTAAACATCTAAAAAACACACTTGGAAAAATGCAGACATTTATTTACAGCAAAAGTAAACCGACACACCTTACTTCCTGACTGCTGACACTGATTATTGTCAGTTTGTAAAGTCTATGCAAAGTATCGGAAGTATTAGGAATCCAGAGAATGTCTAATAAGGGCTTTGTAGATGGATTCTGCTCTGATCAAAGAGATTAGTAATGCTGGACCAATGATTTCAATGTTAGTGCCCATTGCGATGTAGCTTGGGTGTTCCCATCCTGCCTTGCGCGGTGATTTGATTCACGCTGCTAAGGCAGTCTGGAAACTACCGCCCTAATTTTAGCCTGAGATAGGGGACCAATCACAGAACAGGGGGAAGCAAGACGATGATGAGCTATGCACAGACGCATTTGATAGACATCCGTGGCGCCCAATGATCGGATCTAGGCATTTTTTTCAAATACGAGAAAATGAACGTCTGGTTGCCAGACCACGTCTCATTTGAGAAGTGCTTTGTGAAGGAGGTTGGCTTTCTCCGGGCTAAAACGAATACGTAGGGTAATGGACACATCAATGGCGAGCGGTCCTACCTTGACCCTTGAGGCACGATCCACATCACTCTGCATGTCCAGCAGCTCATCCACATCAATCTCCAACTCAGGGATGGCTTCCTCCTAATGGACAGAGAGGGAGAGAGAGAGAGAGAGAGACAGAAAGGGAGAAAGGGAGAGAGAGAGAGAGAGAGTGAGACAGAGAGAGAGAGAGAGAAATCAGGATAAACACATTAGCGTACAAAAGACATGTTTGCTTTGCACCAGGTAACCAATTGGCAACCCAGACATATTGATCGTCTCTCTCTCCAGCATGATTAAGAGTGAATGAACTCGTCTCTACGCTAACAGGCGTTCAGGGCTGCCTAAAGCCTGAGAGACCTTGGGCACATGGGTACACCAGGGACATCTCGTGTGCAACAGTTGCTCCATTGTTTCTAAACACTCCTGGTGGTCATTACACACTGCCCTAACGGTCAACGCTGAACCACATGTCCAGTCTAATAATACAACCAACATACTAATACAACGGTATGTATGGCAAATCTGATTTCACAACCCACATAATCTGTACTTGGGAATGGTGACATATTATTCCCCAGGTGGCTAAGTGCTATGTAGGTCAATTCAAATGGTAACACAACACACATCATAAACAAGGTGAAGTCAAGTGGTACTAAGTAGCATGCTGTGCTGAATAACATGAATGACCCCAACGTGATAAGTGACGACTGCATTGTGAGAGTTGAGCGTAAGTGGCAAGCATCCTCTCCACTGTGCTCCAACTGTTGGCCCTTTAAAACGTAAGACACATATGGTCCCAGACAGATTCCAGCCTTAAGTCCAGGGATCGCTGTGCGTGTTTTAAAATAGAGCAGCGACTCATTAAGCCCATGACGCATGTCGCCGGGGCTTTCTACGGAAAGCGTGCACCGCCGTAATTTGCCACTAGAGGTCGCTCTCCTTCAAACTATCTTTACAGGACTGTGCGTCCCTCAGCGCACTGAGCTTTTATGGGTTTTGTTTATTTGTTTTCATTCATTTTTTGTTTGTCTGCACTTGAAACTTGAAAAAATATACATGTATCTAAAAAAGCGGTTATTAAAAAATAATAACAACAATAATAATCTTTAATCACCTGGGATTTTTACCAAAAGAACTACATAAACAGTGTGAATTGTTCGACCGGTCTCGCACTAACAATATGTTGAACACACATTCTGTGGTGCCAACATGTCCAAATAAGTTAGTCCATACATCCTCATTGGTGGGAAGGAAAGGCAGAATGAGCAAATATATTTTTTAGAAAAATGCAGCTTAAAATAACTGGGTTGATAAGCACATTGCTGACTACTGATAGCTCAGGGTCTGGCTCACATCACAGAGGCTACGCTTGTTCAGACTTCCTGTGGGAACAACTGGATATACAGCAGATGTTTTTTGTAGAGAGTGAATGTGTGAGTGTGTGTGCGTATATGATTGTGTGTGTGTGTGTGTGTGGTGTGTGTGTGCACGCGAGGGGAATGGGTGAGTGTGTTAGTGAGAGAGAACATCAGTATCATTTTGCCAACATTCCACCTAATGTTGTTAGCTCTCCGTCCTGCTCCTCATGTCCCCACTTTTCCTCTCCTCCTTCAGGCCTCTTATCACTCGCTATAGGCTTCTTCTCCAAACACACGCCTCGTTTCTCTTCCCCATGGCGACACGCCTCCTCATTGTATTTGAATGTAAAAATATGGCTGTGTGCAGTCACGGTAGCTCCAACCCCTAATTACAAGCTAGACATCTCTCTCTCTCTCTCTCTCTCTCTCTTTCTCTCTCTTTCTCTCTCTCTGCCTCCCCTTTTTCCTCCTCCTCCCTCTCTTTCCATAGAGTTGTCTTGTTCATTAAAGGCCTAGTGGGTTAATAGTCTGACTTTCTCTCCCTCCACACGCCCACATCTCTCTATTCTCACTTTGCCAACAAAACCCGTTTCACTCCCTCTTTCCATTTTTTTTATTTACTCCACCCTTTTTCTGTACCACCTCTCTCTCTCTCTCTCTCTCTCTCTCTCTGTCTCTCTCTCTCTACTCACACACCCTAAAAAGGCCCTTCTGCGTGCCTTCTGTGGGCATATGCAGTAACCTTAGCACATCCCCAATGACCTCTCGGTGGTTCCACTTTGATGAGTCACTGGAGCCTGATGGGTTAGCGCGACGCACACTGCTAATAAAAGACCCAGCGCCACCAACCACATGGACCAGGGACCGGCACGGAGGGATAGGCTGCTTCAGCAATACTACTACTGGACTGAGAGAGGGAGAGGGAGAAAGGGAGAAAGAGTAGAAGAGAGAGAAAGGAAGACAGAAGAAAGAAAGAAAGAAAGAAAGAAAGAAAGAAAGAAAGAGATTGAAGACAGAGTGACAAAAAAGAAAGAAAGAAACAGATGGAAGACAAAGAAAGAGTGACAAAAAGAAAGAAAGAAAGAAAAAAAGAAAAAGAATTTAAGAAAGAAAGAAAGAAAGAAAGAAAACACAAACAGATAAAGAAAGAGAGAAACAGATGAACCAGAAAGAAAGAGTGAGAGAAAGCTAGCTTCTGGAAGGGCTGATTTCTGGGCATGTTTCCTCGGTTGCCAGTGTGAGCTGAGCGCTCCCCTTGTTTGTGGGGTTTTTTCCTCTCTCCCCCTCTCTTTCTCTCTCTCCCTCTCTGACACTCTCACTCACTCCTCTCTTCCTCCCCCTTGGTTAGAGGAGCCCAGACCAGCTGTCATTGCACCTGCCCAACTGCCCCCCTACCCACATCTCTCCCCTTCTCCCTTTGCAACTCCCCCTATCCCTCCTCTCTAACACACACACACACACACACACACACACACACACACACACACACACACACACACACACACACACACACACACACACACACACACACACACACACACACACACACACACACACACACACACACACACACACACACACACACACACACACACACACACACACACACACACACACACAGAGAGAAAGAGAGAAACATTCACACAGCGATGCCACTCTTGATAGAAACTTGAACAGGCCTCCTTTCAGACAGACACACAGATGTCCTTAGGAAAGTGCCATAACCCGCCTTTACTCTGCCTCTCACAGAGAGAGAGACACACACACGGGTACTTACTCACACACACACATACATACACACACCACACACACAAGGTAATTGAGTTGTAGATCTAAACATTGTCTGTTAATATATGTGCATCACATCTACAAATTCTAGATGGTGTGTGTGTGTAAGTGTATATCTGTGGGTGTCTGCGGGGATGTGTGCACAAGCTAAGTGGATATGAGGGGGGTTAAAGCCCTTAAGGATCTGGGGATTTGAAGCGAGGCAGGAGCCTGTGTGTCTGTGATAGACATGACAGTCACAAGAGGTGACCACTGCACACTAGCGATCTGTGTGTGTGTGTGTGTGTGTGTGTGTGTGTGTGTGTGTGTGTGTGTGTGTGTGTGTGTGTGTGTGTGTGTGTGTCAGAGTAAGAGAAGGAGACTGTGTGTCATGTAAGAGTGAGGGGAGGAGGGATAGATAGTCAAAAAGGAGAGAGAGGAAAAGAGAAACAGAAAAGAGAAAAAAGAGAGAAACAGAGAAACGGAGGGAGAGAGATCATATCTTTGAGAATGTATCTCTTTTTACTTTCCATTATGACACTACTGTGTTATTTGTAACACTAGCTTTGGCAACACTGTACCAGTCATGCTAATAAAGCACCTTTGAATTTGAATTTGAGAGAGAAAGAAAGAAAGAAAGAGAGAGAGAGAGAAAGACATATGAGAGACACAAAGAATGTTCAAGCCCAACATGTGGGCACCATGTGCTGCCAGTCACTCATGAAGCGAGTGAAAGATGGATGGAGGGAGGGAGGGAGGAAATGATGGGAGGAGTGGGGGAAGGGGGGATAGAGAGGAAGGGGTAGAGGAGCGTGGCACAGGAAATGAGACCGGGAGACAGACAGTGTGTGAGGAGCGAGAGCACAGAAGATTAGCGTCAAATCAAAGAGAGACAAGGAGACACAGAGAGAGCAGGGGGAGAGAGAGAAAGGGAGTGTGAGAGAGAGAGAGAGAGAGAGAGAGAGAGAGAGAGAGAGAGAAAGAGGGAGAGAGAGAGTGAGTGAGTGGGAGAGAGTGGGAGAGAGAGAGAGAGAAAGAAAGAGGGAGCGAGAGGGAGAGAGGGAGGGAGGAGGGGTTGAATTTGGGAGATGTTGTGCTGAGGCAGTGACATGCTCTCTCTCTCTCAGAGCTTAAGTCAATACTGTGTGGAGGAGGAGGAGGAGGAAGAGGAGGAGGAGGAGGGACCACCTTCTTAGCACGGGATGCTCATGATCAGAGCTCATCGTGCATAGCAGGGGAGGTGATGGAGACGAGAAGAGCTCTTATCATCCCTCACAAGCATACGTGTGTGTGTGTGTGTGTGTGTGTGTGTGTGTGTGTGTGTGTGTGATCTGCTGGGGGTAATCCTACACCCCAGTGGTTACTTCTAAATTCCATTTCAACTTAACCTCAACCACTCCTGAATAAGTGCATGTTTTGAGAGACTGTATTGAGTGCATCTGACTGCATTTGGAGACAATACAAAACTGTGTGGGTGAGTGACAGAGAGAGTGAGAGCGTGTGTGTGTGAGAGAGAGAGAGAGAGCAAGCGAGTGTGTGTGTGAGTGAGAGAAAGAGATTGTGTGTTTGCATTTTGATTTTGCTTTGTCTGGGGTTTTTTTAGCAGACAGGGAATTGGAGAGGCAATGCAGTGTGTGTATGACGGGTGTGACAATCTGTGTGTGTGTGTGTGTGTGTGTGTGTGTGTGTGTGTGTGTGAGTGTGTGTATCCATGCGTGTGTGCGAGTCTGTCTGCGGGCTGCCAGCCAGTCACCACGGATGAGATGTGACAGTATGGGAGCGGGTCACTTTCAGCTCACACACCGCCATGACCCACATACTGGAACACATGGCCAAGGCTCACCCGCCACCGAGGAAGACGAGCTCTCTCTCTCACTGGGTGTGTGTGTGTGTGTGTGTTCGTGTGTGTGTGGCGAGGCACGGTGGAAACCGTCTGGCATCTCCACCGCGCCACCAAGACGACCGAGACCTAGAGACTCCACAGAGCGCCGTCGAAGGAGGAGGAGAGGTGGCCCTGCACGTTGCCTAGCAACAACACCCCATAATAACAGTGCTCGGCGGGCTCCACTGCAGTAATGATATCCGTGAGCCGTATATCGGGGATTAAGATGGCTGGGAAGGATTAACATTGATTGAGGTGTTTTGCATCAGGAAGTGGTGTGGTGTGTGACATATTTTGAATAATCTTGGTCCAAATATGTTCATGACAAAAGGTTCAAGTTAAGTACAGTAACATGGGGCTTACGCAATCATAAGCAACTGGTGAAAACAGGATACAGCAAGGGAATGAACAACCAATAATCACTCCTGCTGCTAGTAGTTTGGGCATTTCAGAACAAAGATATCCCTTGGAGCACTGAACAGCTTCACAAAGGTTTTCCTATGAGGAAACTACACAGCGATTCACGCCTCTGAATCAGAGATGACTATATTACCGGATTGTGCCTGTTTAACTTCAAGTTTTATAACTCTAGAGGAACTAAACCGTTCCCCTTACACAGGTCTGCTTCCCCCTGTATATTGCTCACTGTTTCAAAATAATTTCAGGTATTCTCACGGGCCCCGCCAGACCTTTGACTTTGGTCTGCCGCCTGTCAGTCTGTAGCAACGGCTGTATATAGAGATAGATTATATACATGTGTGTTTCTTCTATTTATACAGACATTGGTTTGTACCAACCACACTGAAACAACTACACTTGGCCATGCACTGCATACTTAAAGAGCAAAAATGGCCTTCAGGCCATCACCAACATGCAAAACAGCCAACCATATGGGACTGCTTTTGTCTGAAACGTGTTCGGAAATGAAATCGGCTAAAGACTAATTGGTAATTTCTTGTTTCAATGCCCCGACTGCTGTTGTGCTCAAACTAAGGACTGACTCGACAAAACAGAAGTACATGTATGATTTCTTTGAGGTATGATAATGAAACAGAACACTTTCCAGAAATTAGTATATACTGTGCTAGTGTGCTATTCACAGAAACACCCATGACTGTGCAGCCGGTGCTGGTCTCCAGTGTTACCAGCTGAGTGAGTAATGTCTGTGAGACGGCCGGTCACCTTCTGAGTCAAAGACTGGCAAGAGCTGGACGTTGCCCTTTAAAACATAACATTTTCCGGTAACAACAACAAACCAGGTAATGTACTGTATTAATGCACAAAACGTCTCATTGCGGTTTCATTTTTGAACCGCTTAAGACATCGACGTTCTCACACTTTTCCTCACGTCATCTATATACCAACATGATGTTGACACACACAAGAGTGACACATCTCTTCATAAACATGGTAAATGACGAGAGACAGACAAAGGAAGGCTAGTACGCACACGTTAGATCTCGCTCACAGGAAGTGAGGCAAGATGGGCCATGGAAGATAAGACCACGGAGGGAGGATATGGTCAGATGAAGCCCCACATCCCCTCCTGTATACACGTTGGCAGGCTAGATGCAGGCCAGCTCAGTCTAGACGTGCCTGTTTTTGCGTTTACCCGGATCTGTGCACTGTCGTCATTTCGCTTGTATGTGGCACGGCACAACATTCTCCGCAGTGGGCTCCCCCCCCCCCTCCTTCATAATTAAACGCAGTACGGGGGGGCTGTTGCAAGCATGTCAGCTCAATAAGCAATAAGACATGAAGGCCTGCACAACTCACTGCTCTTTAAAACTGTAATACGGTGGCCTGCGGGGGCCAAGAGGCCCCGTGATGCTCAGTTTAATTTCATAACGGCGTGGGTAGAGGGAGCTGGCTCTGCCTTTAGCAGGCCGGGTCTTCCACGAAAACCACCGCCTCCGACAGGAAGGCGCACGGGAACGTTCGGCAACGGGATGGATCCTATTGGCCCGTCGAGCGCAGGAGTGACCCGTTTGGCAGGTAGAGGCGACACATGCGCTGCACGCGGACTGGAACGAATGGAACATAACTGGCATAGCCGGTGCCAGGACGCAGAGCGCGGCTTGAGGCTGGCGCTGCCACGAGGTGCCGTCTGCCCAGCGTTGGAGTCAAGAGTGGAACAGCAGTCATGCAGCGCAGGCAGCCAGGGACCACATGTTGGCTGATGAAAGAGTGAGAGAAAGAGAGAAAGAGAGGGGGAGAAAGAAAGAAAGAGAGAGAGAGAAAGAAAGAAATAGAGAGGGAGAAAGAAAGACAGAAAGAAGAGAGAAAGAAAGAAAGAAGAGAGAGAAAGAAAGAAAGAAGAGAGAAAGAAAGAATGAAAGAAAGACAAAGAATGAAAGAAAGACAGAATGAAAGAAAGAAAGAGGAAGGAAGGAAGAGAAGAGATGGACACTAGTAGCAGAAAAGTCATTAGGATTCCCAGACACCTCAACTGAATGCTTGATTACTTATAAGCTGTGACAAGCTTAATGCAGTGAGGGGCTGAGTTAAATCCTCTCTATAGGAAGGAAGGAACTCACACTCTCTCTCTCATACACACACGCACACACAAACTCACAAATACACGTGCGTGTACACACACACACACACACACACACACACACTGGAATGGGCAGTGGAAAAATACAGAGTAAGCTTTCCATTTTCTTCCTCCCTCAGCAACACGCCTCCTCTTTTTTGCCTCTTTTTTTTCTGACTCTCTGTTGGTCTCTCTTTCCCCCAGTCTTGACTTGTTCTTCAGACTGTGTGTTTCCTACGATGGCTCTTCAGTTCGTTTTGTCTCTTTCGCCCACTAATGCTCCTCAGTAGCACACATTACAGCGTCTGCAGTCACACACTGCAGCGTCTGGAGAGGCCCTCATCAGGAAAACGCACAGAATATGTGACAGTTTTTTGTGTGTATGTATGAGGGGGGTATATGTGAGTAAGTGTGAGTGTGTTATGTGTAAGAGAAGGTAGGTGTGTGTGAGTGTGTGTGTGTGTGTGTGTGTGTGTGTGTGTGTGTGTGTGTGTGTGTGAGAGAGAGAGTAAGTGTGAGTGTATTATGTGTAAGAGAAGGTAGGTGTGTGTCTGTGTGTGTGAGAGAGAGAAAGAGAGAGTAAGTGTGAGTGTATTTGTGTAAGTGTGTAAAAGAGGTGTGTGTGTGTGTGTGTCAGTATGAGAGTGTGTGTGTGAGAGAGTATGAGAGTGTCTGTATGTATGTGTGAGTAAGTGTGAGTGTACAGTATATGTGTAAAAGAGGGGTGTGTGTAAGTATGAAAGAGTGTGTGTATGTGGGTCTACGTACGTGTGATTAAGCATGCGTGCGTGCGTGCGTGCGTGCGTGCTCACATGAGTGTGTGTGTGTGTGTGTGTGTGTGTTCACATGAGTGTGTGTGTGTGTGTGTGTGTGTGTTCACATGAGTGTGTGTGTGTGTGTGTGTGTGTGTGTGTGTGCTCACATGAGTGTGTGTGTGTGTGTGTGTGTGTGTGTTCACATGAGTGTGAGTGCTCGTCCCTCCAGGGCTGACATTGTGAGAGACAGCAGTGGGCCCATGGAGGCAGCCGGTCGGACCAGCCGGATCTGGTCTTGTGAGGGGAGAGCAGGACACTCGCTGCCCCGGGCCAGGACTCCTGCGAGTGGGCAGGGGAGGGGAGAGGGGTGGGGTGGGGTGGGGGCGCTGCTGGAGCACCATGGCCGGAGAGGGCTTTGAGCTGCTGTTGCACATCACATGCGCAAGTGTGCTCATCAGGAATTCGCAGACTTAAGAATAACAAACGTGCAAGTGCTCTCACTCCCTCATACAAACATACACGCTCACACACACACGCCCACGCGCCCACACACACACACAAGCACAATTAACCCTCAATGCACATGCTGAAAAGTGTGTACATACAACAGAGACAATCCTGAGACAAATATACACAGATTGAAAAGAGAAGTTGAGTGCAGGTGAGAAAGGGAGAGAGGCTGAAAGTGAGAGGCATTTCAATGAAATGGATCAGTGGAATCTATCAATCAGGGACAGAACCATTAAAAACAAACGTCTAATAAAATCAATCAGTTGATCAAGGAACACTGGACAGGCAGTAAAAGAAGAGATCAGAGCAATAAAATCAATGAAGGAAGGAATGAATCAGAGCGAGAGAGAGATCCCGGGTGAGACGCTCATTTATGATCTGGGGCTGGAGATTCCAGTCGGAATGCTGATGTTTGGCCTGCACAAAGGGAGAGAGCAGTCTGGTCTCTCGGGAGGGGGGGTTGTTTGGGGGGGGGGGGGGGGGGTGGGAGGCCAGTCACATGATCACATGAGACCTCTTTCCCATGGAGCTGAGGGCCAGCCAGAACACAAACACTCCACAGGTCAACGCCAGAACTCAACAGCCCCACAAATGGTTTCCTGCCATGTGACACCAGAAAAGACTAAAAAAGCTACAGAGAGGGGGATGGAGGTGGTGTGGAAGAGAGAGAGAGCGAGAGAGAGAGAGAGAGAGAGAGAGAGATGGGGCAGGAAGGCATAAATGAATTATGTACGGTTGAAAAATAAATGTTTATACATACGTACATATATGTGTGTGTGTGTGTGTGCGACTGTTTGTGTGTGTGTGTGTGTGTGTGTGTGTGTGTGGAGGGAAAGTTCAAGATCTCTTAATTAAGATAAGTGATCATGGCTTCCTCTGTGGAATGAAGAGTGTTTTCCAGAGCGCGGCCTGTGACCAAACCCCATTGGCCGAGTCAATAAGTGTAATGTACTTAAAAGAGTGGTGAAGAGGATTCAGCAGATTTATGCAGACACTCACACACACACACACACACACACACACACAAACAGGCGTGAGAGATGGATAGAGAGAGGGAGAGAGGGGCAAGGGAGAGAAATCATGACTGTGCTAAGTGCATCTGCGAGCGATAGATCTTTCTCAGTGAAAGGTTACAGGCCCTCGTCATAGAGGATGTGGCGAACCAGTGTTAATCCTAGCAGAGCAGCACGACCACCGTGCGCTCGTTCCCTCGATCGCTCTGCAGCCTCGGCTACAGATGGTCTCTTCCTAGGAGATAGTTACACACGCTAAATCACTCCATGGCATGCTGGCTGTAAATATCATACACATGTCTGCTTTACGTGTATCTAATACAAGATCCAATTCAATGCATGAACTAACCTACATAAGTAGAGCAGTGCAAGGCTACTGATAATGCCGTCATCTAGAACAACAGAAGGGTTATTTTATTGTGACTCAAAAAAACCCAAGGAAAGAGTAGGACACTTTCGTAACAGAACAAAGTTGCGTTATCGAAGGCTCTATGTGCAGTTGTTATTGAGGGCCTTTAGATTTTGCAAGAATTTATGACTGAAGTTGGAGGGACCACCCCAAACCACTCTAAAGCAGCCTCTCAATTGTTCTACTCCATTAAATGCACTATTTCATTAAACACACTATTTCATTAAACCGCTTGCATTCAAAACAATGGGCAGAATGGCCAAGTCCTGCTAAACTGAACCCGAAACGGTCTCCACTAGCTGCAGGATCACTACCCACCTGTTGTGCTGCCAAAACAGGACTATGAAGATAACTGTGGAAAAACTACAATAACAGGAAGTATACGCTCTAGAACATCATCCCCTTTAAGTAGGTCAACAAAATACACAGTAGCCGACGCTATCACATCCCATAATGTCGTCAGTATGGAAGAATTTCTGTCCTCAATTACCGCAGTCTTTTCTAGTCCTGATGAAGTCCTGATGAACTGACAGTGTGAGCAAACACAAAAGGGGGTGAGACAATACATGTTGCAGTCAATCAGTGAGACTACAGCATACTGTATATCATCCTAAACCACAACAGTTACATGGAAAACGACACTGTCAGTCACTGTTGACGCTCAAGGCCATTTTTAATTAAGCAATGTTTCCGAGTACTGTTGTTGTGGCAGATTTCTTCTTCTTTTTTCTTGAGAACTCCTCATGACAATTTGCCTACAGATGATTAATCAGAATATGTGGAACCGTTCTATGGTTGCCCAGCAACACAGCCCAAAAGGTTGCCTCACATATCATCCATCACCTTTACTCACTGCTCAGGGCGACTTAGTCTGACAGCAGAAAAAGGGGCTCAGCAGAGAAGGAGTGTCCAAGGAGGAGCAAAACCGAGTAGCCTCAAATATCTGAGAAAATGTGCGGGCTGCCCCAAGCGTAGCAGTTGATCAGACATGCCCAGGCCATTATGGGAATTGCCAGACAAGTCCAATCGATACCCCCACATGAAGAGGCCAGACATGCTCAATCAATACTCTATAAGAAGAGACCGGGCATACCCAATCTATTAGCGAGTACACTGATCTCCACAGGGCTTCATAAAAGACTAAGAACAGTCTTCACATGATCACATGTGCCATTTGACCATGTCTAACTGGTCGAGAAGCCGCAAGAGCGCTAATCGTCAGATAACCAATCTTGCTTCTCTGTCTTTCTCCTTCCCCAGTCTTTCCCACTCTCTTTCTTTCTTTCTTTCTTTCTTTCTTGCTAAAAGTCGGTCGTTTCTGGAGCGGAAACAGAAGCCGGCGAGCGTTCATCATGCTCCCTAGGTTGGAGCACTTTAGGATATCCACTCTGACAGAATGCAAATGCCGTCGGGGAGTACAGCGGGGGAGAAAGCTTGGTCAAGTCCTGATTTGCCTGCAATTGAACCGAGGCTACGCTTGAACAGCCCTGACACAGGACTCATGGCAATGCTAACACACAGATACATACACACACATACACACACACACACACACACACACACATACACATACAAATGCACGCGCACACTCACACACAAACATGCACACTCACACTCATTCAGTCAAAATAAGGTCATTAGGGAAACAGGAAGCATGACTCGCTTTGCAAAAAGGAAAAAAAGACAAAAATTGCTCCCCCACGATTAGGGAACGTATTGTTCACCTCGCTCTCCCTCTCGTAAGAACTTTTATTAATCCATCGTCTGAGCGGGCGAGCATGTCGAAAATTGCAGAGTGTGGACAGAAAGAGAGCAAGAGGGGAGGGAGGAGGGGGGGGGGACAAAAGAGAGCATAAGAGAAAGAGAGAGGAGCTGCTGGCAGAGTTCTCCGGGTTCTGAGTTAATTGCAGGTTCCTTTACTGTAATTACTCCAAAGCTCTTTAGTCTAATGAGAACATTGCTGCGGTTCCGTGTCGGTCAAGGCATCATGATTGGACACACACATACCACCCCCACCCCCCCTCCTTCTCAGACTCTATGGCCTTTGACCTTATTGTGACAGCAAGGACGTCAAAGCAGGTCAAGACCTGACTGCCGATGCCAAAACTGAGGGATGGATAGAGGGATGGATAGATGGATGGATGGATGGATGGATGGATAAATGGATGAGGTCTGGTGGAGTGATCGGTCTAGACAGTGTGTGAGACAGGAGGGGGGGCTTGTTCTCTCCGGGGAGACTGTTTGCTATGAGGAAAGAGCGAGTGAGAAAAATATGGTGGAGGGGTGAGGAAAAAAGCTTTTTAAAAAGAATGTCCCCATCAGACTCTTTCTGCAAGACTTCCCCAGAGAAGAGGCACACACAGACAGACAGACAGACAGACAGACACACACATGTCCCATGAGCGAAAGCATTAAACTTCACATTCCCTAAAATACATTACAGATGCATGGACAAACAACACACAGACTCACATACACATACGCTGTGCGTAAATCTTTCACAACAACTGCGTAGGGAATGTGAGAGAGAGTACTCCATCACCCTGGACTCCCTTCGCACGAGGTCACTGAACCTCTACTCAATCCCAACACTCGACAATGAGCTGGTTCCCATACATTTCAACTGAACCTCTACTCAATCCCAACACTCGACCATGAGCTGGTTCCCATACATTTCAACTGAACCTCTACTCAATCCCAACACTCGACAATGAGCTGGTTCCCAAACACTTCCACGTGGAGCAAGGCCAGCATGGCACAAGCTCTTCACATGGCTTTAAATACACTGATACCATTAGCCGCAGCCACTGCTCCAGGCCAGACTCCCTTAGACATACTCCTCAGTGACGGCCCTGGAGATTTCACAGAATTAGATATTTGTGAGCAAAGACTTAGCGGCCCCCTGAACGAAGCGCTCAAATCGCATCCCAGACACATTTCCATCTGCTGATCCCGAATTACATGCGGGTCTGAAAGAGCAGCTATTTCCAGAAAGACTCCTCAAACCCTTTTACATAAGGGCGGCTGGACTTTCAGCTCCCTGCTGTCCAAGCAATTGGAGGACTAAGGTTGTCTAAGGTTTGGGCTTGGGTGAATTTAACAAGATGGTCATTTCTTGGGAAGAGTATGTCCAGTAATGCGAATAAAATGGGTCAGGTTTTCCTAGAGCAACATAGTGGTTACTGATAGTTTATTTCTTTAAAGAATTGATGGCCTTGCTATGACAACCTAACTGTAAGCAAAGAGTCAGTTCTTCATAGTTGAGAACTACAAAGGTTTTTCACCAAAGAACATCCTGATGGGTTCTGGACAGAAACCAACTCTGAGACCCAAGAATCTGATGAACAATACCTTTACCACACATCCTGGGATATAAATCAATCAAGGTGGTGACCTGTGAAAACAAACTAAAATGCAACTACTTGTTCCAAGAAAAACATAATTTGTCTAGATGGCTGCTGAGATCACAGACAGACAAGACTCTCTCTGTCTTGGCTATCAATCACATGTAACCTTTTGCTCCATAAAAATCAGGTCTCGTCAGGTAACTTTCTCAGCCAACGTTTAGCACACATTCAGTTGCGCAACCCCAGCCACCTTTATTTAAGACAGGTATGCACTTAAGTCGTCCACATAAGCCGCCATTTGCTTATGTTCCCTATATGGCCTCATTATATAAATGCATGGTATCGCCATGATTGGATTAGCAAGCACATGGCGATTAGCCAGTTGTTCCTTACACCACAGGGGAGTCTGCTGGATGTTCTGAAGCGAGGGGAAACGGGGGGGCGCTGGAAGAATCGTGAGGTGAAGGCGGAGAGGTTGAGGGGGGCTCGATTGTTGTCGACTGTCAACACCCCCAGAGATATGTGTGGCTGACACAGGGAGGAAGTGCAGCATATGAGGAACGCTTTGAGGTTTCTGCATGGCTTCCTCTTTGTTACAAGGCTGATAAGTCAATATTAATAGTAGTGCAGTCAGGCTATGCCCTTCAAGCTTCTCAAACCCTTTCACATTTTAGCAGCTATCTGACAGATGGAAACGGGAACGTAGGGAATTTTCCATATGGTATGGTAACTACTGGAAATGTACAAGTAGTTATTTGGCAATGGTGACAAAGTCATGGCATTAAATTCTCCATGGATACTTTTACTGCATGTGATTGTTTCTGGTTGGCGGTTATAGTATTACAGTACAGACTGGCCTCATTTGATGGAAGTACAGTTGGACCACATGCAAAGTGAACCCGTTTTGAATTCTATTTGAATCTTTCTTTATCAGGGAGACAAGCTTTGGATATGCTGATGCCATGATAGATCAAGGCCATCAACCTACGCACACAGCAACACACAGACACACACACGTGTGTATGCACACATACACAGGTAGAGGAGCGGAAACGTTTGATAAGCAGCAGCAGGTGGGGTGTGAATGTGTGTGTGCTTGTTTGAGTGTGTGTGTGTGTGTGTGTGTGTGTGTGTGTGTGTGTGTGGTCTCTCTGACACCTGTGGTCTCAGTTTCCTTAGGTTTCAAACTATTTTCAAAGTATTTATTTCAAAGGGCTCAGGCAAACATACAGCTGAGCTAAGCATACAGACCCACATATACACACACCCATTCTAGCACACATACGTCTCTGATCTGATGTGTGTGGATGTTGATGCAAAAAGTAGTACAGAAAGATTTGCATTTGCACAGACACACCCAATGGAGGATGGCATTTTTTTTTATTTAGTCCTGTGTTACTTGGTACTCATAACAAACTCACTTCCTCTGACTTTACTGGCATTTCCTGTTAACTGTGATTCATGTCTGTGCCATCTCATCACCTCTTACTCCTTTATGATTTTATGACCCATTCTCTTCTCTCTTTCACACACACACAAACATATTCTCTCACACACACACACACACACACACACACACACACACACACACACACACACACACACACACACACACACACACACACACACACACACACACACACAGACACACACACACACACACACACACACACACAGCTGTTCGACATGTTTAGTCATGCTACCTCACACTTGAACAGTATACAGCTGTAGGTCAATATAAACGGTCACAATATCCCTATTTTTGGCTGTTTGCCTTCTCTTCTCTCTTCCATATTTCCTTTGTAAGACATCCAAAATGTTGGGAATGTGCAGAGTCATTGGCCAAGGGCAGGAAGTGAGCAAGTCGTGTAAAAAGTTAACTCGGTTACTCTTCTGGGATTTCAGAGGTCATCATCACATGTAACCGATTAGATGATTTGGTCCAACAGAAGTCTGCCATTGTTGGCCTCACTACACATGTTTGTAAATGTTCAAGCTACTGGGAGGAGTAAGAGACAAAAAATAAATAAATAAAAGTATAAAAGCTGAGAAGAAATATTGGCGGTCTGATGGCATGAGACTTGATTTTCACACAGGCATGAAAACAGCGTGTTCATTTTTCCGTGTGTGTGGGGGGGGGGGGGAGCCCACCGTGCACCAGAATCTTGTTTCTCAGGTCTTAGGAGTGTGACTGGCTGTCTTCTCTCCTCCTCCCCCGACACAAGGCCCATGGCTCTCCATCTCTCACTTTGAGTAATCCTCACACCGCAGTTGCTGAAAATGACTTTCTGCTGTTTTTTCAGGGTTACTTGTCTCTGATTTTCCCATTAACTTGTGTTCTATAGGGCTACCAACCAACCACACTAACCCATAAGTCTAATATTTTTTTTGTCTATGTCTGATATGTATAATAGGGCACAGACGTTTCTCTGAGAAATATAAATATGCTATGTTATTCTAAATGGGTTTGACTGGGCTACATATGACAATCTGACAGAAGGAGCCAAAGGTGTCTGTGCCAACAAGATCCAATTCAAACAAAAGCGCACGTGTTGCATAAAGAACACACTCCGGCACTCTCCCCTCTTTGCCGTGATTCCCCTCTTCCTCTCCTCTCTTTTTCCCTTTTCGCCTCTATTCAATTCCACGGCACAGGCCTTCCCCTCTTTCTCTCGAGCCACGTCTCCCTTGTTGTTCAAGAAGCGCCCTGCTACTCCAGTTTTCCACTACAGAAAGACCAGCCCACGTCCTTCCCAGCTGTGTAGGGGGGTGACGACGCCAAAAAATGACTTTTTCACTGGGAAGCGACTCTCATTTCGCCTCCAGCTGGGCAAGCCTGTGACTGTGGCTCTATGCCACGCTGGCTTTCTCCAGCCTCCTAGCCAAGTCATTTGCTTTTGGAGTACATTTTGAATAAAAGAATCGGCGTAGTCACCACTGGAGTATGTCTACCGTATAGCCTATTCCGTAGGGGGTCAGGGGTGTATAGTGGTTTGAATCTGAAAGGAGTTTGAATGATAAAAAGAATTGAAAGAAGCGCCTCAGAGAAGATCAGTTTTGAGATCTGCACAGTGCAGCATTGAGGGAAAAAAGGGGGAGGGGGTTAGAGACAGAGCAAAGCTTCGCCTCAACCACATGTTCATCTCTTTTGTCAACGAAAAGCGGCTGGTCTTACCTATCGATATTAGTTTTTGTCACCTTTGATTCATGTTGACTTAAACCGCTTCCGTGGTGTGTCATCTCATATTTAAAGCGGTCCTGACATCTGCCATCTTTCTCCGCGTTAAAGAAAAGGAGCAGCCTGAAATAACGCCTTAAAACATATTCTGTATAAATATAAAACTACAGTAGCCTACTAAAATGTCATTACGACCAGTAGGCTTATGGACATGGTTAGGCCTAATGTAAAGAAGACCATTTCTGCTGCAATGGTCTGCTTCAATCTGTGCAAAGGCCGAGATTGAACACACTACCCGTGTTAGTTTGAACAATAGAGCCGACAGGTAAAGGCTGTGGTTGAACCATGCCGTCCAACTGCTACCGGATAAAAGAGAATTTGCTCCTAGCAGGCTACTAGACCAAGTTCTCGTAACGTTAGGATTCTTAGAATAGAATATGGGTCAATGCCAGATTGCTTGACTCACGTCCACGATCCGTTCACAGTGTGAGGGATCATTATTTTGACGGACGCCGATTGATTTAGCAATTATGTCATTAACGTCTACAGCTGTCACAGGTATTGCCGCAGTTTGGTTACACACAACAGAAATATGATCGCCTAAAATCGAAGCACAGTATCCTAGCACATATGATTGCTTAGGCTACTCAGTAACACTGCGCGACAAGGATGTGAAGAGTAGCCTGTCACATTGTTGCACATCAGAATACTTTGTGGTAATAAGGATTGGTAATAAGGATGTTTAATTGCATTTGATAGCTGCTGGCCTTGCGCTACATCTTACCTCACAGTCGTAAAGATCCGTTAGTTGGTCAATAATCCATTCTTCCAGATTCAGTCTCTTCCTTAATTCTTTCCGGTCGTATTTTACGGTCACCCTTCCTTGTTTCCGAACTGGAGTTTCGGGCTCCTCGGTACTACCAGTAGCCGTCTGGAAATACACGCGGGGCTGTGGGCTTGATTCCGGGCTTGTTACCGCCGCCATGGTCCGTCAATGTCTTCTTGATGCCGTGGGTGCAAACTCGGAGGTGTTCTTTTCTTCCCCGTGACGGTGTGCTGGTCAGCTTTGAAATGCCGCTACTACTGTGCTATTGTTCGCGACATGCAAATTTGTAAGGCATTTGGCAACTTTACGCGTTTAGAATGGCAGTTAAGGATCATAGAGGATAAATTCGTAGACTCGTAATGTTATAGCTCGTAACAATACAGCCACGCAGTCCACGAGGGGTAGGGGAGTCCTTGCTTCAATTCGATCTGTGTTTTGGAGCTGAAAAGTAGCCTACCTCTTGCATCTAATTCAGTCAAAGCATCCGCTCCTCGTGGGTCTCTATCTAGTTGTGAGTGTAAGACGAGTCTAAAATTCAGCCGGTGGTGATTTCCGGTCGGAACAACTTCGGAAAAGTTCTAAGATGAAGTCAACTTCTTATGACAATGAAAATGTAGCGTACAATAATAAATTAGTTTTCGCCTAAAGTTAGCGACCTTTCTCTCCTATCCGATCTGGTTTTGTTCCTTCTCTTCCCCTCTGCTTTCCCTCTGTGCCTCCCTTGCTGAATGGTGCAGTGCGAATACACCCCCTCCTCCTGCAATCTCTCTCTCTCTCTCTCTCTCTCTCTCTCTCTCTCTCTCTCTCTCTCTCTCTCTCTCTCTCTCTCTCTGTAAGTAGGCTCAAAGCACATATGTTCACACACTCACCTCACCTCATAGCCTTCACTCAACCTGGTCATGGTCAAATATTGTAGAATAAATGTTTTCAGGACAACAATGTGATGACAACTATCTTTACATTTAATGTCACTTTTATTTTTTCTGCTGTAAAAATCATTAAACATCTTCATGTCAGATTGTGACATATCACATGAGAGATATCAATCAATAGCCTACAGGTTGTTGGACTACTACAAAGTGCAGTAGGCTACAAACTGTTTGACCAAAAATAATTTAAAAGCCAAATATGTTCTCAGGGGGATTCACCACAAGCTTGTCGTTCTACAGTAAAAGGCCTGGGTTGCTCGTGACTTTACCTTGAGGGTAAAGCATTAGCACACAGAATCTGAACTTTTAACAACCGGGAAATGGCAGCTGCAGGTCTTCAAGTGGAGTGGCAACATTCCTCCAAGTCAGGGACGAGCGGCCTATTGTGTGAGTCACGGCGGGAGACAGACTCCCCGTTGCGAGAAGCTGAAACTTTTAATTAGTGGCATTGCGAAGTGTGCGGAGGAGCCATGCTGGCAAGCCCTCCTCCACCGCCAACCTCGCCCCTACAGACTATTGGAATACCACAATACAGTAACCACACGGCGTCGGAGTAGGGTGCCAATGCAGGCGCTGGTTGGAAACGACTGGCTGTGGGGCCCCTAACAACACAGGCGACTCCACTCACTCCATGATGGGTGCGCAAACCCAGAAAGATATGAGGATAAATAATTCAGTGCTTTGCGTCTGGATCTTACAGTCCAATAGGCCCAGACATGCTAGCTTTAACACACTTTGACTGGGAAAATGTACGTACACACACCCCCACACGCAGAGGCATGCACATGTACACACTGCAGGTACTGTATGTCCCATTAATCAAAATAATCTTAAACACACTCTTGCTATTATATACCACTATATCATCATATCAAACATTATTAGAAAGGGGAGTTGGACTGTCATCTGTGTACAGAATACACATTTTCAAACAATTGAGCATGTAGATTTTTCCAATTACACTAGGGACAGAGGTCACTCAAATGCTAGCATGCAATATTCAAGATGGAGATGGCTGGGAAACCTGTGTGTCAGACTGTGTGTGCAATCTACATGTGTGTCCAGATGTGTATTAGATACAGTGTGTGTGTGTGTGTGTGTGTGTGTGTGTGTGTGTGTGTGTGTGTGTGTGAAGGGAAGAAAAGATCTAATGGGTCTCTGTCCCAGAGTCATAGATTGTATTAAGGGCTCTTGATAGTGCATGGCTAGAATGGGAGTGAAGAGGCTTTATGTGTGAAAGTACACGCACTGTACATGACTCAGTGTTGGTCATGTGCGCGCATGGTCTTTAAAGCTAGTGAATGAGGAACTGTTGGTCTTAACATGTCCGCATTAGTTTCGGAATGACCTTCCACAGCTTTGGCCGACTTGGTGTGACACTAAAAAACCCTGTCTGACTTTTAGAATGAGGTTTACATAAGACGGCGAGTTGAGTATGTTGAGCTGCCATGTCTCTGCCAACCCTGCGAGTTAATTGTTGGAAGGCAAGAGAGAGAAAGTTGGGGACAGCCAGAATCTGTGTGTATGTATGTGTGTGGGTGTGTGTGTGAAAGAGAGAGAGGGAGGGTTCAAGAGGACAATCTTAAGCCTGAGACGAGTTTAACACACAAATCTGCTCCTTAATCTCTCCGCCCACGATTCTGCAGTTCACCCCATCAGCAGTAGTCACCAGGGCAACCAACTGGGAATTTGAGGGTTCAAAGGTCAACCTCTCACAGCCTCTAGGGTAATAGAGGCTGGCATCCGCCCAGACACATGATCACAATTTGTCCCTAAAGTAAATACAAAAAACATTCATTCCAAAGACAAAGCTTGGCAGCTTGTTTTGTTATTGAGTGTCGGCCAGACATTTTCTCGCTGTTAGGGTCATTTCTCTACGTCAATACTGCCACCTGGCTGAGGTTACTGAGGTGACACGCACATACTTGTGGTTTCTGCTGAGGGAGTTGAAACGTCAGACGTGCAAAGCTGGTCAAAAGACAGGTCTGAACGTAAGCTTAAAAAAATACTGCTCCTTGTGAACTAAGTGTTTTTAACATCAAGTAGGGAAGTGGAGCTGGGAGACCAAGCCAGTATGTTTATTAGACTGAATAAAATGTCACAGTGGGGACAGGAATGCCCCCAGCCACTGCAGAGAGTAGCCTCATGTGGAACAACAACAACAACAACCGAGAGAGGCAGAGAGAGAGGGGCAGGGGAGAGAGAGGGGAGGATAGAGAGGCAGAGTGAAAGAGAGAGAGAGGCCCAGTGAGAAAGAGAAGGAGAGATATACTGAGGCAGACAGGGAGGAGGGAGGTTGCAGTGGAATTGAGGGTGAAAATGACCTATATTTAGCACAGAACCCTTATTACTTCCAGATCTCTGATGACAACAATGGCAGAGAGATAAAGGGGAGAGAGAGAGAGACGCTAATTGGGGAAGTTGTCGGGGGAAACCTGTGAAAAGCTATGAGATGAGAGGATAAGGAAGCATTAGGCTCACTGGACTGGTATTTTACTTGTGCAATGACAACAGAGTTGAGTCTAATCTAAATCTCAGTAGTGGGGTATACACAGCTGTGAATTGAGTTATACATAAGGCCCACTTAAGAAGATGAATGAGGCAAGAGTTCACTAGACTTTACACACTCAAGTAGCCGGGAGGTATCTCAATTAATGCTCAAACAATCATATGGGGTTGTACATCATCAGTACATCAACATTGCAGTATGTGTTGACCAAAGGATCAGAGTAAAGTCATAGGGGCGTTTGCCCAAAAAAGGTTGAGGACCACTGCAATAGATTATAAGTACCCTAATTAATGTTCGATAGCACTAAACCACAGCATTTATGGAAAACATAATTAGGCTAAGTTAGAAAGCTGAAAAAAGTATCTTGTTTTTAAGTTTGCTTTTTAGAGCAGTTTTACAGTTATCACTGATTGTTGGGATTATGCAATTCAAAGAGCACACAAAAACATCACACAAAAACACAACATCAGAATTTGTACTGAAAAATGATGGACAATCTGACCCTTCAAATTAACATTTCATTCAGTGTCAAAAACAAAATGAACACAGCGTTGGATCTTGCTTTTCAATGAACATCTGCCACTGACACCCTGTTATGAGTTATGTTGGCCTAGATAGTATTTCAATGGTAAACAATATATGTTATGTTCACTACCTTTGGTTCCATCAGCACTATATTACATTGAGAGTTCAGGTAACTAATGGCAAGGCGCACAACTGAACAGATGACTGCTTTTACGAATGAGGCGCCAGAAAAGGGGCAAAGTTCAAGCAGACAGAACAGAAGTGACTATGGGAATGGAGTGACTTACACGGACTGACTGTAGGCCTAAATGATCACATTTCAGCTGAGTCAAAGCTGATTCATCTCAGCCCTGGCAATCTGATTTGACAACAGTTTCAACTCTGAAATATGACCCTTTTATCCGTTTTCTCATGTTATCAGATGATGCACTGCAGAGACTGAGTCATGATTGAGTTAGTTTGTGTGTAACTTCCAGTTCACTGCAATGGAGTTGGTAATGCTGGCTAATGACCACTAGGGGGTGGTAGTGGATAGTACATCTAAAGAAAAGGGGCACGCGTAGACAGCACAAGGGCGTCTGTGTTTTAACAATGAGGCTTTTGAAGCCTTCCCCCCCGCTTTGCCACGGGCCAACATTTTTGCATTTTACGGAGTAACGTGATCACATACCCTGGCTACTGTTGTCAAGAGTTTTCCATTAAGACACGAGAGAAGAAAAAAGAATGCAACTAAACAAATATATCTGCATGAGGTAAACGTGACAATGTAAGTTTGTAAATCATTAAAAGAGGTCACCGGGTCACATTCTGGACCACAGCAGTCTTTAAGGCGCATTCGTTCACAGTTATGCAAATTAGACAGCCTCAGATCGGAAGCCATGAATAATTGTTAATAATTCCCTCTCCTTTAAGTTTTTCCCTCCTGTTCTTCATTTCTCAAACCCCTCATCCCACCATGCAGGCCCTGTGGTCTTCCATTCACATGGTGCAATGGAGCTTCATGTAGGCCTATTAAAATCACTGCAAAGAGACGCGATGAAAACAGACAGGTCTATGCCCAGTCAGTCACAGATGTATCTGACAGCCGGTGCAAAAACAGGAATGCTTATCATGGATGCTTGGATAGACATATGCTGACGTTTTCATATTTCAGGAAAGCTTCAATTTTGAAAAACATATTTCTAAAATATGTAGACTACCATATTGGAATTGCCAAAAAGAAAGAAAGAAATCTGGTAAAACATTAGGCTATCTTTGACTTCAGAGGCGTTGTATGGGCCTGCTAAGCAAGCTATTTAGGTGTCCGATGAGGGCTGCGTGTCCAGGTGGTTATGGAGTAGGACGGGTGGGGGTTGACCCATATCCACAGGTGTAGACAGCTCCGAGGTTTCACATGGCATTTTCCCCCCAGTGCCGCTGACGGAACTGTCAAGTGCACACGGTCCTCCAGGAATGCTACGGCCATAGATTACGTGGCTTTCAAAACCCAGCTGCAGCGCTTACTAGTGAAAGCATGTTCATTGCACATTTGTTTGTCAAACATGCAACAACACAAAGAAAACAATTTAGGTCTTTTTGAGCGTTTCGGCTTACCAATGTAACCCCTAAGTAAATAGTTTTGGTCGAATCATTTGGGCAGAATAGGTTGCGCGAACCTGTTGATACTTGTTCCAACCAACTGAGTAACTGTAGAGGTTAGGCCTTAGGCTACAGTTGCTTTTCACGACCGACTCTCGGAACCCATCAACAGCTGACGGAACTTGACCGAACACAAGACTTAACTTTATTCTTTCAAACTAACGCAGACGCTGGGGTAGGCCTAACGTAGTTATTTTGGCCCATAACTGTAGATTGTGCCTTCTGTGTTAAAATGTGTTTGCATAGCAGGCCAGTGAATCTCTCTCCAACTGATTCACATAATTATATCCACAGCAAAGAAACCCTTCGGAAAATTCGCCTGGGATGTAAATCTAGTTCCGCACATGCCATAGCCTATTTGACATTCTTGTAGGGTGGTGTAGTTGAAATTACTCCAGAAACGTCCCTCCAAACTGGCCCTTTAAGAGAATTCCATAAAATATTTGCCAATTTCTTTACCATAACCTCTTGTGTTTCTGGAGTGTTTAATCCCGCATAGTCTATTCTCATGCTCGAGGAACACGCCTCTTAAAGAAGAATGGAATGACAACGTTAAATGCCCGTCTGTAAAGACAGAAAAAACACTCCCCCGACTGTTCGTTTTCCCTTCACTTCCTTACTCCCTCTCTCTCTCTCTCCTTCCCTGTCCTTCTCTCGCTCCCCCTCTCACTCGCTTATTTCGAGAAAACATGAAGGGAAAAGAAGAGAAGATTCCGGCGAGGACGAAAGTCAAGTGAAAGTTTCAAGAAGCTTTCGAAGGTCTGGCAAGAAGGGCAACTTTGGAGAGCGGATGGACGGGAGGAAGGATAAGATCAATTCAGCTGTATGGCATGATAAACGGATAAACATAAACACTGCTTGAAATCATAAACTCCAATCAACTGCGCAGCGCCATTCGCCACTCGTCGCCCCTTGCGCCCTGAATGTGTGACTTTGAACTGGGTGATTTTTGCAAGCTTTTTTTCCTGTTCCCTCTGGCCTGAACAGAAGAGACAGGGCGTCTGACAATTCCGAACTCTCCTCGGGAAAAAATCTTAAATTTCAGGAGTAGGGTGCCGACCAGGGCAAGACGCCGAAATGGCTGGGGCGAAGCCGGGAGTTCACGCGTTGCAACTCAAACCGGTGTCCGTCCATGAAACACTGAAACGGGGAAGCAAATTTATCAAATGGGATGAGGTAAGTGCAACGTCTTATATCAGACTACGTATAAACAACAACAGACCAAATCACCAAACACACAAGGCAAACTTATTTAGCCTAACTATTCGATTCGACTGGATTTGTAACTCCAGGGCTATCACGTTAACAACTCCTAGTCATTTAGCAAGGAGTTGCGAACGACTGACACCCGATGACACGAGCAAGCAACCAGTGGCTTCTGATATCTGTTGAATTCTTGTCAAGCGAGTTTCTCTTTGGAAGAAATGTAGTTACCTAATTTGTTTCTTTCCGCGTTATCCGTTCATACATACCATTGTGATTGATTGGTTACTACTGTATCACTGTACGGTGCATTTTTGTACATCTGTCAGGAGGAGACTTTTTTGTCAAAGTAAACACTAGCAGCAGATTTATTGTTTGTCTGTAGTGTAGCCTAAAGTCAACATAAGCGAATGCATTGTTTTTGGGGGAGGATCTCACTATCTGCACTTCAGAACCTTTTTCTTCCGCGTACTTTCTCTCCTGGCAACGTCTTGTGTGTGCCTGGTTCCCCTTGTATTTGCATGCGCCCAAGCATATGCTTTCCAGTGTGTGGGAGCCTGTTCGGGAAGGAGAAAGAAAAGAAGAATACAGTACCCAGTGGGCTACCCAGTTCTGCTACAGTAAAAATGGTTCCCGACTTATTGAGTGATTGAAAGCGACTTCAGCTGACGCATATCAAACTAGAATAGGAGCAGCATGCTCTGGCCTCTTGCCCTAATACTCCACCTAACGATAGCACTATTGTTGTGTAAGTGACCAATACTGCCTTTGTGCCAAGTTGTGTATATATATGTGTGTGTGTGTGTGTGTGTGTGTGTGTGTGTGTGTGTGTGTGTGTGTGTGTGTGTGTGTGTGTGTGTGCGTGCGCGCGCGCGAACGTGTGTGTGTGTGTGTGTGTGTGTGTGTGTGTGTGTGTGTGTGTGTGTGTGTGTGTGTGTGTGTGTGTGTGTTGATGGGGTCATTAATCCATTAGGTCTAAAGCACTTACAGCAGTTTTATAGTCCAGCCATATGCTTTTTAAGTTCTGTGTGAATGTCTTTGAATAGGTCGGTGTTGGCAATACTTAAAGGAATTCATCTAATCTACTCTAATGATGTACCCTGCCACTCATCTGGTTAAATTGTTAATGATGAATGCATCTCATGTCATAAAAAACACTCCTCGTCCTACACCATGCATAGTTTAAAAGTGTGTGTGTCCGTGCGCGCGTGTGTGTGTGTGTGTGTGTGTGTGTGTGTGTGTGTGTGTGTGTGTGTGTGTGTGTGTGTGTGTGTGTGTGTGTGTGTGTGTGTGTGTGTGTGTGTGTGTGCGCTTGTGTGCATGTGAGGGAGAGAGGTAGCAAGAGCAGTGAGGGGGGTTAGTGAGTGAGCTGGTCAGTTTGCATCTTAAATTGGCATCAAACATAGTAGTTAAACAGACAAGAGAGCCAGACACACACACATACAGTACAAAACACACACACATACAGTACAAAACACACACACACAAAACACACAGGCACGGACAAACCGCAGACCACACCATGCGAGCTGACCTTGAGGTTAATGATTTTTGAGAATGAACATGCTGTACCAGCACCGATCACCCTCTCTGTCTAGCTGTCCACTGCACATGATGACCAGTGATGGCCACGGCCACACTGGGCCTCCCATCGATCAGCTCTACACTCCCTGGGTCTTTACATTATGTAATGTCTGCAATAATATATACTGTACACACTTTTGTCATCTATATAGTATAGTAGCATCACCATACTACATCCAGTTTTGGTTAAGTCATTTTAGTTCATTTTTGTATCACACACACATCATCACCATATTACATCCAGTTTTGGTTAAGTCATTTTAGTTCATTTTTGTATCTGATTGAAATGGGCCTTTGTGTTGAAATTTGCTCCAGTTGAGCATCTTTTTTGCATGCATACATTTCCCTCTTGTTCCAACGGTAGACTGGGTGTCAGATGTTAGCCCCGTAGTAAAGATCAAACACTTTCTGTGGGCTCTGTGGGCTCTTTAAGCAAATACAGTCGGTTATTTGTAGTTGGCTGAAATCTCCCATTTGTTATTCTGTAGCGCTCTTTGCCTAGCAAATCAGTCAGCAGTGGACTGGTCAGTCCTGGCCAGCTAAGACGCAAGGAGCCTGACCATTGCTACGGTAACAGAGAGCTGAGCAAATCAGAACATGCTTCAGTGGCACATGACAGTGTGTGTGTGTGTGTGTGTGTGTTTGTGTGCGCATTTGTGTGTGAATGAGTGTGTGGAGGGAAAGGGAGGGGAGGGGAGGTTGCGGTGGCTTGAGGTCATGTATTGATATAGATTGCAGCTCTCGATCAGATGTTGTTAATGATGCTGGCTGCTTCTCATTTAGTCAAACACCCATGCTGTCCAGAAGGGAGAAAAAATCCTGCTGATTGCAGATGAGAAGATGCATATTTGTCCTCTGAGTTGTCAGGAGTATCTTTCTCTCTCTCTCTTTCTCTCTGTATCTCTCTCTCTTTCTTTCTCTCTCTCTGTCTCTCTTTCTGCCTTCACCCACTCCCTCTATCTATCTTTCTCATATGCTTTCCCCCTCTCTGAAGGGAATTCCCAGGAAGTTGTTGGAAGCTGTGATTAACTGTGCGAACCACTGTATAGAAACAACATGCCTCTGTCACTCTCTCTCTCTCTCTCTCTCTCTTTCGTTCTCTCTCTCTCTCTCATTCTTTCTCTCTGTCGCTCTTCATGGAGAAAGGATCAGAGCTGGAGAGGAAGAGGAGAGATGAACGTAAGAGTGGGAGAATATGGGTGGACATGGGGGCGAAGAGGAGGAGAAGTGTGCGTGTGAGAAAGAAAAGGAAAGAGAGAGAGAGAGAATGTGTGTTGTAGAGAGAAACACATTCCTTTTCCAGAAACCAAATAAGGAGATATAATTTGAGAAAGTGCCTCGAAGATTTGGTTAGGGACATCGAGTGTGTTTGAGAGAGAGAGAAAGAGAGAAAAACAGGAGGAGAGAATGAGCGTGTGTGTGAAAACAAAGAGAAAATAAACAAGCGGGAAGACATGAGCCCAGCGCTGTGCTTTTCTTCCTCTCTCTCTGTGCCCCCTCTTTCCCAACTCTGCACAGGAGGCTCCATCTCTCCGTCTCCTTCGCTCTCCTTCTCCCTGGCCTCTCCTCCGCCTCTCCACATCATCACTCGCTCATCCCTCTGCATTTCTTCTCTCTCTCTGTCTTTCCCTCTTTTCTTTTCTTTTTATGATCTCTCTGTCTGTCTCTCTCTCTCTGCCTGTCTGTTTGACTATCTGATTCAGTATTTGCTCTCTTTGCATGTTCAATAGTTATTTGTTTTTCTCAGAGTTGTGCAAATAGACGGCACGGCAGGGCCCTCCGGGGTGACAAAGGCGTATGAATTGTATCCACATCACAGATTTAAAAACTATTATGAACATCCCTAATTTTACAGAATTACTCTCTCTCTCTCTTTTTTTCTTTCTCTCTCTCTATCTGCTCTCGTTCTTCATTGTTCTCCCTTGTCCCAGTGTATCATTGTGTGTGTTGAGGCTGAAGTGGAGCTTGTTTTGCTCGTCTATTCTCCTCCGCCATAAACAACGCCATATTGTTCGGCTCACGCTGAAGTGGCTGCTCCGTAATTATATGGATAACCTACACTGAATCTGGACCGATAGATCAACGTCCAAGCACTTGAGCAGTGGCCACATAATAAACCCAACTGTATTAGGTAGAACAAGGCAGTCAGTCCTTCTAAGGGCCAGTGCTGTGGTACTTGGCAGAAGGAGCAAAGGTTATTTTTCAGCTCTGCTCGTTGAAATGACAGGATGGAACCATGTGACAATTACAGGCTTTACATTGGTGTGTGTGTGTGTGTGTGTGTGTGTGAGTGTGCGCATGAGTCAGGGTGTGTAGGTGTTTTGTTTTCACGTCGGTTGGTGTTATGCTTGCGTGGTGAGCGCAGTGGTCTCCTGATTGCTCAACAAGTGTTTGGAGTTTCGAGTGTTGCTGGTATTCCCTGCCCTGTTATGCTCGGTTAAAAAGGTAAATGTTTTGCCAAACCTTATGTTGGCTGACGATGTAAGGATTGTGTTAGAGGCAGAGGCTGAAGTGATTGTGTGTGTGTGTGTGTGTGTGTGTGTGTGTGTGTCTGTGTGTGTGTGTGTGTGTGTGTGTGTGTGTGGGTGGGTGCACACGTTTATGGATGTGAGCTTCTCTCCTTGAATGACTTCCTGTTCCAGCTTGTTGGCTTATGTCCAGAACCAAAACATTTCTCCCGACCGCCCCCCCACACACACACACACACACACACACATACACAAACACCCCCTACACACACCCATGGCACCAGCAACACTCAATACAAGCCCAGTTATGCTCTCTTTCTCTCTCCCTCTCACTCTGTGTCTCTCTCGTGCTCTTTCTCTCTCCCTCTCTCTCCTTCTCTCTCTCCTTCTCTCTGTCTCATTCACTTTTCTCTTGATCTGTTCACTTTTGTGCAAATTAAATTGTGGTCAATGCAGTTAAAATTCCACCTTATTTGCCGCTCTTAGTATTACTATGTGCTCAGTTTGTGTGAGGGGTTTCCCCTCTGGTTGTTTGCATGTCTGTGTGTACACAGTATATGTGTATGTAAATGTGTTTCCTGTATAGTATCATTTAGACATGGTTTTGTTGCAATCTGTCAGTGTAAAGAGATTGGGAGTAGGAGGGAGTTCGGGTGTGACAAGGGAGGGTAGCATTTGGTGCCAAATGAAGATTGATCCCTCCACTTTAAAGGTCTCTTCCTGACTCTCTGTCTCTAGTGCGGTCACTGACGAAACACCTCTCTCTCTCTCTCTCTCTCTCTCTCTCTCTCTCTCTCTCTCTCTCTCTCTCTCTCTCTCTCTCTGTGTGTGTGTGCCACTTGTTCGTTCCACTTACCTCTCCTCTCATCTGTCTCTTCATCCTTCCTTTCCTCTTGTTCGTTCTGCCTTTTGTTCCTTTTTTAGTTCCTCTCTCCGCTCATCTTCATGCTCAATTTATCTCCCTGATGTTCTCTCGCTCCTCAGCCCTCTTTTCTTTGCACACTGTCTGATTTCTGACCTCCCTCCCTCCACCTTCCTTTGCCTTGCCTCATGCTTTTCCATCCTGCTGAGAAACCCATGCAAACATCCTGTTGGGCATAACCGAATACTCTTTGCATACACACACACACACACACACACACACACACACTCGCACAGGGCCAAACATGGACACATGCCTACAAATATTCCGAGCGCATGGAGTGTAGGCCATTTGAATGTGCATGCATTGCACACGTGTGTGTGTGTGTTTTTTTTACAGTAATGCATACAGTTGCGTTAGTGTTTATTTGTGCATACCAAAGATCCTTAAGAACCCTTTTTCAACCATCTCTGTGCATACGATCAATTAATAAAAGTACAATCAATGTAAAAGTGTAGTGACCAGATCGTAGTTGTGTTCAGTCAGTGCTTCAAGTACTTCAATCCATTATCACACTACGCTTATAGTAGCTCAAGTTGAACGGCACAGTCTCTGTGAGGGAGTTCACTCACTGTAAAGACACAGCAGGGCATATTTTGCAGTGCCCGTGGCTGACCGCGTGGTCTCCCTTACCTAGTTCCACCATACAGGCTACATGGCCTGCCGGTCCACTCCCGATAGGCAGGGCTCACTGACTGGACAGGCCGGACAGGTGGGGAGAGCCCAACGACGCAGTGGGCGCAGGGCAGAGTGTCCTCTCGTCTGGTCAGAGCACGCACTCACACAGGGGCTGTCCGCAGCGCACTGCTAAGCATACGCTAACAGCCTCGCAACCAGGTGTGAAACAAGCGGAGAGCTGGTGAGAAAGTGAAAGGAGAGGGAGAGAGAGAGAGAGAGAGAGAACATTTCCTCATGCCTCTCTCTGGCTATAGGAATTCTTTTGTCTCTGATTGGTGACTTTCAGCTGCCGGAACGGCACGCTCACATTATATGACTCAAGCAAAGGGGCTCCAGGGCTGTCAGGAGGACCATTTCTGTTGCCCCCCAAAAAATCCCAGGAAGCACACTCTCACCATGGATCAGGAATAACCTGTCCGTTTTGAACAGGAAACAATGTATAAAACAGATCCTCAGACAGTTTGAAGGTCTGTTTCTATCTCTTCTCCGGTGAAGATGTAATCGTTTACATTCCTCCCAGGAGGAACTTGAAGTGAGGGGAAAGAAATAGAAAAAATGTCAAAAATGTGTTCCTGTTTGGATGGAACGGCAGGCTGTAATGGCCCCCAGCACATGTTCTCCCAGGCCCAGCCCAGGGGGACCCTCCCCTCTCAGTCTGCTCTGCAGTGTCTCACTCGCCCCCTGAAAGAAGCTCACACAACAGCCCAACATGGTGTAAAGACAGGCCTAACACCAGTGTGCAGTGTCTCACTTGCCCCCTGAAAGACGCCCACACAACAGCCCAACGTGGTGTAAAGGCAGGCCTAACACTAGTGTGCAGTGTCTCACTCACCCCACACCAGAACACTCACACAACAGCCCAACGCGGTGTAAAGACAGTCCTAACACCAGTGTGCAGTGTCTCACTCACCCCCTGAAAGACGCCCACACAACAGCCCAACGCGGTGTAAAGACAGGCCTAACACCAGTGTGCAGTGTCTCACTCACCCCACACCAAGACGCTCACACAACAGCCCAACGCAGTGTAAAGACAGGCCTAACACCAGTGTGCAGTGTCTCACTCACCCCACACCAAGACGCTCACACAACAGCCCAACGCGGTGTAAAGACAGGCCTAACACCAGTGTGCAGTGTCTCACTCACCCCACACCAGAACACTCACACAACAGCCCAACGCGGTGTAAAGACAGGCCTAACACCAGTGATAAATAAGACAGGCTTGTGAGATGACATTTCTACCAGGAGGTCATGAGGAAAGCAGGAATGAAGGTGAAGCATTTGAATCCTTAATTGGACTGTGAGCAATGACAGCAGAGAGCATCAACGTGTTGGCAGTGCATCTGAATATCTGAACATCTGAATGTGGCAGTGCAGGTATAGGTTATGTAAGTAGAGTCGTTTTGAAGGCATGTAGGCCACTGATTGGTGGAGACGGACGAATTAAGGAGTTATGCACTAT
The DNA here is from genome assembly GCF_963854185.1 of Sardina pilchardus. Taxonomy (NCBI): domain Eukaryota; kingdom Metazoa; phylum Chordata; class Actinopteri; order Clupeiformes; family Clupeidae; genus Sardina; species Sardina pilchardus. Next base: position 8,546,317 of record NC_085009.1, on the reverse strand, counting down.
TAAGGAACTATGCAGCATTAATGTCTTGAGTCTTAAGGCAGAATTTACTGGCTGAACTTGTCTTGAGGACTACGGTACACCCTGTCCCCTTTCTAATCTCAAGCAGCTTCCTTATAAAATGGCCTACAATCTAATCTGCGACCGACTAGGCGTGTTGTCGAGAGCTCTTCAGCGACAAGTCTTTCTCTTTGAGCAGCAGAGATGTGAGATATCGCCAGAATAAGGAGTTGTCTCAGGTGTAGAGAAAGTTCGCAACAGTAATTTCCATTAGCCGCATTGTGTACAGTATAAGCCGCAGGATGGTGTTATATGCAAGTTAGAAGAAACAAAGCCATATTCACACCAAATGTAACTGCTCCCGTGTATTAACCTCCTAGCTGAAGAAATGTTGCAATATCAATGTATAAGCCACTGCTAATAATTGGGAAATTACGCTAAAGTGTAGCATAGCTCAGCCTCAGAAATAATGCAGCGCAGTTCTTCTCCCTGAGCAAGACAAGGGCTCTCTCAGCGAATACAATGAGTTTGTCTCTATTCTGCGTTTACAATCGAGTCAATTAGGCGGTAATGCCTGTCAGGTTATAATGATGAAGGGCCCGTTGGAATTGGAGGTGGATTTGACTGTGGCGCTGAGCAGATAAGAGCTATGGGTCCCCAGTGGTCAGCCGATGACGGTTGGCAGGTTCCTTTGAAAAATGTTAGATGGATGAATAAATAGGTGGAGGAGTGGAGAGAAGAATGGAGAAGAATAGAGAGCGAGAAACAGAGGAAGAGCCTGAGGGGGCGGCTAAAGGTTAAGTGCACCCACATGTGAATGGTGGGAAGTTGAGTTTGATACACACACACACACACACACACACACACACACACATATGCTACGACGCCATGTCTATGGCAGTCGGGCTCCACAGGCTTCAATCTTGGCCTCTGTCTTTTTTCTACCTTTTGTTCTCTCTCTTTTTTCTCTCTCTCTCTCTCTCTCTCTCTCTCTCTCTCTCTCTCTCTCTCTCTCTCTCTCTCTCTTTCTCTCTTTCTCTCTTTCTGCTGTCTGTCTCTTGCTTCCCCTCCCCTCTGTCTCTAGAGTCCAAAGGTGAATCACTAACATCAACCTTTGCCATGTTACCAAAGTGTTGACTCATGGGCCTGACACACACACACACACACACACAGGAATCTGTGTGTTGACCACAGCGTCCTGCTTGGAGGGCTGTGTGATCTAAGAAAGTGCAGATTCATTTCACCATGCTCAGTATGTTCAAAATCAGTTACCAGATGACATTCCCTCTCAAGTCACTTTTAGATTCTCCCTCCTTCCCTCTCTCTCTCTCTCTCGCTCTCTCTCTCTTGGTCTCTTGTTTCTTTTCTCCCTCTCTCTCTCTCTCATTTCTTTTCTCTCTGTGTCTCACCCTTACATATCAGTCACTCCTTCTCTCACCCACTCTGACACTCTGTGTGTGTGTGTGTGTGTGTGTAGAGAACCTTGGTGTGCTGGTGTGCTTGGCTGGGCTCTCGGCACAGCGTTCTGTGCCATTTGCCGGCCGTTTAAAGTGCACTGAATCATGGCGGATTGTTGTTATGAGAGACATTAAAGCCGTGTAAATACAATACAGCAAATACTCAGCAAGCGGCGGCTGAATAAATACCAGCAAATAGCTGGGATAGCTTCAGCATGAGGCCTTTGAGCGCTAGCCTGGCAGTCCTGTGTATGTGTGTGTGTGTGTGTGTGTGTGTGCGTGAGTTTGCGTGTGGGTGTGTGCGTGTGTGCATTATGTGTGTGTGCACGCAGTTGGGCATGTGTGTGTGTGTGTGTTGCGTGTGTGCATGTGTGTGTCTGTGTGTGTGTGTTTATATGTATGGTGTGTATGCGTGTTTTCACAAGTGTGAGAACTGTGTGTGTGTGTGTGAGGAAAAGACGGAATGCTTAATTGTCCGATCCATCATTTCTAAAGCCCAGCTTGGGCCTGCGAGTGGTCGTAAACCTTAGTCCTTTCACACTGGTTTACTCAGCAGGCCCCTGTGTGCTCAACCTGATGCAAATCTAGTTGAGATACAGCTGTTCAAATGGCATTGAATCCCCGAAGATGCCATCGGCGAACAGCTATTTTCAATCCTGCCATTCTCACAAGATCTTGAGTTATTTCTGTCATTATCTAAAGATAATGAATCTTTGTTTCCCCAAGATAACGTTAAATTCATTTGATATCTCAGGAAAGTGATAGGCTATATAATGTCTGCTGGTATAAGCTCGACCGGTGGAGCTATCAAAGTGAGATTGATGTTGTAGTGGAATATGTTGTTGCTCTACTTGGGGGAAAAAGAGGGATTGGAGACTGGTTATCAGCTATGCGGTACAGCTGAGGTAGAAAAACCTTGTTTGTTTGTTTGTGTGTGTGTGTGTTTGTCTCTCTTTCTCTCTGTCTGTTGTGTGTCTGTGTTGAGTGCGTGTGTGTGTGTTTCACTCTCTCTTTCTCTGTCTGTGTGTGTGTGTGTGTGTGTGTGTGCATGTGTTTGTGTGTTTTCTTGAAAGGGGCCAAGACCACACTTGGAAACAGAAGTGGGCCTTGCGTGCATCTCATTGTTTGGAAGAATTATGATGAGAGGGTGTTTGACAGTTGTCACATTCCATTCCATTGTGTGTGTGTGTGTGTGTGCGTGTGTATAGAAGCAAGTAAGCTTGTTGTGCGAGCCAAACTGAGGACACTTTGTTGGTGGCATTTGCTGAAATAAGAATAACCCAGATGTGCCCTACACTTCTTATTGAAATCCTAATGGGGAAGGGTTGCAGTGCTCCAATCCCATCAATGACCCCTCACCACACACACACACACACACACACACACACACACACACACTCCCTTACTCGTTTACGCAGTAAACAGGGCGCACATCAAAGAGCCAAAGCTGGAGGGAGCTCTGTCTTTACCAGCCTCTCCTCCTCCTCCCGTCCTTACCTTTTCATATTGAAATGGAACACCTGAATGCCCCTTACACACCCACCCACCCACACACACACACACACACACACACACACACTCACTCATCAAACACACACACATTCATCACACACACACACACACACACACACACACACTCATCAAACACACACACACACACACACACACACACACACACATTCATCAAACGCACACACGCACACACACACACACACACACACAAACAAACCCACCAGGGTTCTCTTGCGTAAACATAGAGGCCCAGCCCGGGGCTCCGGTCATTCAGCTGGCGTGCTGCTAGCGTGGCTCTCCTGGCTGTGGCCAAGGCAACGCCGGCAGCAGCCCGGCCTGGCTCCAGCAGGAAGCTCCTCCTTCACATTCAAAGCAGCGCTACTACCTCCGCCGATTGCCGGAGTGCAAACGACCGGCGCGACACTCGCAAATGACGAGGAGTCCGAGCACATGCCGGGAACTGCCAAAGGCCGGAAGGGATGGAGGGAGTGAGGGAGGGAGGAGAGGGAGGAGTGTGTGATGACAAAGAAGGATAGAGGATGATCTATAGCCGCTTGCTTTCTATGAGGCACAGGGAGTGGCGGTGTGGATTTCTTGGAGAGCGGCACTTCTTGGAAATCTCTCCTCCGTGGACTGCTGGGAGGAATGGCATCCTGTGTAGCGGCTCGCTGGAGTCTGATTCAAGTTCACACTGGCCCCATTATCTCCCACTCTCATCTGACTCTCTGAGTCTGGCTCTCCTCCTCTTCTGTCTTTAGAGTTACCATTTGTCTCTCTCTCTCTCTCTGTCTCTCTCTCTCTCTCTGTCTCTCTCTGTCTCAGTGCAGTGACTATGACCTGTAGCATTTGTGACCCAAAAGTAGATTGCTTCCATGGCCCCCCCTCCCCTTCCAAACCCCATCTCAATTTCTCCTTGTTTTCTTGCTATGTCACCGAGTCTCGCTCTTGTTCTGCCCCCACCTCTCTTTCCCTCTCTCTCTCTTTCTCTCACACCCCTCTCTCTCTCTTTCTCTCTCTCCTACCCCTCTCTCTCTCTCTCTCCCACCCCTCTCTTTTCTCTCACTTTTCATGCAAAGTGAACTTGTCTCCCACCGGGTAACATTATCAGCCTTTCGGGTCGTCAAGGAGACCAAAGCTGTGAAGTCATAAAAGAATTCCGTTCCATGTAATTAATGGATTATTGCAACCCCCTAAATGTAAACTCAAATACACACACACACACACACACACACACACACTGGAATTAGTTTGTTGTTTATTTAAGGCAGCAACAAGTTCAAGCTTAGGATATTAAAATGAAAATGTGTGACTGTATGGTATGAGTTAATATGTGTGTGTGTGTGTGTGTGTGTGGGTTGGTGTGGGAGATAGACATGGTCGCTTATGAGATTTGGTGAGGAAAGGTCAGTATCTTATCTCCAGACAAAGAGAAGCGCTCATATGAGTCTCTAAGCCCTCATAAAACAGATGAAAAGAGAGGAGGGTTTATTCTCTAAGCGTGGGAATATGAAGGGAGCTGAAGAGAGCAAGATGGGGTTTAGCTTTCCTTCTCCCGGTTCCCTTGTCTCTCTGATAACCTTTTTTGCGTGGGCCCCTTCTCCCAGACTGGTTGACCGTACATGGCCAGCAAATCACTGTAGAAGCTCTCGACCGTCTCCTTAGACTCGTGTCTCTCACACGCTCTCTCTCTCTCTCTCACTCTCTCTCTCTCTCTGTTCCTCATCACCTCATGTTGTGCTCTCTGTTGTCTCCCTCATCACTGGGTCAAAAGTGTCCGTATGTTATCTTTCTTTCTTGTCTATGACTCTTTTCCTTCTTTCTTTCTCTCTTTCTTTCTTTCTTTCATTCTTTCTAGTCTCTCCATCATTGTCTTCATCTTGATATCTAACTCTTTCTTTCTTTCTTTCTTTCTTTCTCTCTTTCTTTCTTTCTTTCTTTCTTTCACACTTTCTCTCTGTTTCATGTTTTCTTTGCTTGTTCTGGTAAAGCGTGCGTTTCCCTCTCCTCTGGGGACAGTTTACTAAACCCCCCCGCAGCTCCATCCTGGTCCCTCCGGGGCCGCTGCACCACCACTCCTCCACCGCTCCTCCACCCTGGCTGCTGCCCTGTGGTTTACACATTACCGCTCTCTCCGTGGTTTCAGATAGCTTTCACGGCCTCTCTGGACCTGGCCTGGGTTGATGCCCTGTGCCTTATCGTGTGTCTCTGTGTGTGTGTGTGTGTGTGTGTGTGTGTGTGTGTGTGTGTGTGTGTGTGCGCGGACGTTCATCTGATGCCAGGGTGTCTAGGATGTCTCGCATCCAGGAAGCCTAGTCGTCACGATGGCTTCACCCCTGGCAGAATGGGGTTGTTCTTGGACGTCTGACATGCGTCTCCAGTGTGTGTGTGTGTGTGTGTGTGTGTGTGTGTGTCCGAGCAAGAGAGTGCAGGAGAAAAAAGGGAGTGTGAGCCAGAAAAGAAGGGGCCCCGTGCGAGCGCGCGGTCATGTGTCAGACCGTAAGCCCGTCCATTACAGCTTCCACAATGCATTTGTCGTAAATGGCATTAGGGCGGTTTTTGCGCCGGTCTTTTAGGAGCGACCACACCGGATCGCTTGTCCAACAAATCAATGACTCCTCGGTCTAGCGGTGCACGTTAATATGCCCGGAGTGAGCTGGCGGCTTTAAATCTTTTCACCGCGAAAGCAAAGCCTGTATAACTTCACTTTAGTTCTAATGCATCCACATTAACCGTCTCCACTCTATGTAACCCTAGCCACCACATTGTTGCCACTTTTTCTGTGTGTCCAGCTACACTTTTATTGTCTTTTGGCTTAATGCATTTGTTTTGTTTGTTTGTTTGTTTGTTTGTGTTTAGGAACCCAGCACCGGCCAGCCCTCGCTCATCACCCTCAAGGTGGACCCGGAGGGCTTCTTCCTGTACTGGACGGGCGGTGCGAACCTGGTCAGTATCGTTCCGGTGTTTACACGTTCGTTTCCACGTTCTCGTGTCTCGGCGAAGGCTCTGTGCTTCCTTCGCACGCCAAGGAGCCGTTTCCCATCCCCTGGCCCGCGGCGACGGTCCACCTCACGGTCATTGTGTTGGGGATCGTCTCACGCGGTCCTTTCCATTCGATACCTCGTTTTAGGCTTCCTCAGTTCCCTACTTCCTGTAACTTCATCCGCCTTTCTTTTCTCTGGCTCGTTCGTTTGTTCTTTCTTTCATTCTTTCTTTCCCTCTTTCTTTCTTTCTTTCTTTCTTTCACTCCACCCTGTCTCTGTTCTCTCTCGCCCTCTCTCTCTCTTGTGCCAATTAGAGCGATCGGCCCATCATGTGAGTCCTCATGAATTGAATCAAATTTCGCCTCCGCAAATTAAATCAGCTCTTCCTCTCCCCTCTCTTCTCCTCTCTCCTCCTCCAACCCCTTCACTTCAGCGCTCTCTCTTTCTTTACTCTCTTTTCTACTCTGTTGTTTTCCTATCCTTACAATATGCCCCCCCTCTCTCTCTCTCCCTCTCTCCCCCTCTCTTTTTTTATGTTCTTTTATATCTATCTTTCAGGCATGTGAGGTATGTGGACAGTTAAAGTGACCAGTGACATTTTGACATTTATATGGTGAAGCACAGAATATTTCCATGATGCTCCCCTTCTCTCACTCTACCCATCTGAATCTGGATGTGTGTCCACACGTGTGTGTGTCTGTGTGTCTGTGTCTGTGTGTCTGTGTGTCTGTGTGTCTGTGTGTCTGTGTGTCTGTGTGTGTGTGTCCTGGGGAGAAATGAGTACAGAGGAGAGCATATCCTCTCTAAGTGTGCCAACGCTTCACACGTCTGACTGTTTCCATGTGTTATGGAGATGTCTGAGAGCTGACATGGCCATGGGTGTGGCAGATGCAATGTTCTCTGTCTGTGTGTGTGTCTATGTGTGTGCGCGCGCATGTGTGTGTACGCGCAAGCCTGTGCATGTGTACTCACACTTGTGAGTATGCGTGTGTGCAAGTCTCCCTGTGTACGCATACTTGTGTGTGTGTCTGTGTTCAAGTCTGTGTGTGTGCGCGTCCATGTGTGCGAGCCTGCGTCCATGTGTGCGTCCATGTGTGTGTCCATGTGTGTGTTTCCATGTTCAAGTGTGTGTGAGTGTGTGTGTGTGTGTGTGTGTGTGTATGTGTGTGTGTGCCGTACAGTAGTAGGACACTAGGGCATAGCTTGCCGGAGGAGATGCGGTGGCACTGTTTAGTGTTGGGCGCCGGGGCCCCCGGGGATCCCCCCCCCCCCACCCCTCACAATATATAGAAAAGAGGCCAATCATCTCTCCAGTAACTGCCAATCGCGACACCATTTGATCCTGCTATTCTTGCTGCTCCCCGACATGCGTACAGCGAGCGAGCGTGTGTCTGTTTCTGTGTCTGTGTGTGGGGTGTGTGTGTGTGGGGTGTGTGTGTGTGTGTGTGTGTGTGTGTGTGTGTGCGTGCCAGCCAGCCTTCGCAATACGCGCGCACCACTTCTCTCCTTTCCAAGTAGAAGGAGGTTGCTGAAAGTCGAGCCCACTTCCACGAAGGCCAGGTCTGTCATCGCACCTTCATCGCACACATACGCAAGAGAGGGTGTGTGGGGGGGTTTTGGATAACTTTGCAGCGTATTTGGTGAAGAGTTGACTATTGTTCACACACAACATAGTTTGGTGGAAAGGTTTTGGATAAGAACATGAGCCATGTGAAAGGTTGCGTCAGCAGAGAATATTAGACTGAATGTTGAATTGTGTGTGTGTGTGTGTGTGTGTGTGTGTGTGTGTGTGTGTGTGTGTGTGTGTGTGTGTGTGTGTGTGTGTGTGTGTGTGTGTTATTGGGTTTCCAGTAAAGTATGTGACCGTTCTAATAAAAAGAAAAATAAGAAAAAGCAGATCCAGGGATATACTTCCCTCTCCTTCTCTCACTCTCTCTCTCTCTCTCACTCTCTCACTCTCTCTCTCTCTCACTCTCTCTCTCTCTCTCACTCTCTCTCTCTCTCTCCCTCTCTCCCTCTCTCTCTCTTGCGGTCACCCTCGCTCTCCTGCCCTCTTTCTGAGACCTGGTCTTTATCACCAGCTACTTAGCGTCTCGTCCGGATCTGTCTCTGTGTGTGTGTACATGTGGCTAATCCCCCTTTCAAACTCTGCGCGTGTGTGAGAGTGTGTGTGTGTGTGTGTGAGCGTGTGTGAGAGTGAGTGTGAATGAGAGATGAAGTGTGAAACGGGTGAACTTGGCCGTATTAACTGTAATCTGACTCATTACATTTGCGTCTGTCATTCCACGAATAAGGGCTTTTGCATTTGCATTTTGCATGCTTTTTCACGAGGGCAGATGAATTTTCATGCGGCGCCGTTATCAGATGCTCGTCTTCGTCAAATAAGCAAATGTCTTTCTCGACATTGACTTTCACAGGAAGCCTCTCTGAGAGTGCGAGTGTGTGTCTGTCTGTCTGTCTGTCTGTCTGTCTGTCTGTCTGTGTGTGTGTGTGTGTGTGTGTGTGTGTCTCTCTCTCTCTCTCTCTCTCTCTCTCTCTCTCTGTTTGTATGTGTGTGTGTGTGTGTGTGTGTTGGCGTTTTTACATGTAATTCTCTCCACTTTCATAGTTTGTCAGTTGAAGTAAATCATCCTGACTGTTTTGTCCATTGGGCCTGGAGTAGCTCACCTCAGCTCAGCTCTTCGGTACACTGGTGCTTGTCTTGTTTATGTCTCTCCGTCAACAGCGCTCCAGTACCCACTCCAACCAGCCTCATGGGTGCACATGGGATAGGGGGTCCACTTCTCAGACAAGCTTTAGGCACCACTTCAGCACAGCAGCAGCAGCAGCGAAGTGTGTGTGTGTCTGTGTGTGTGTGTGTGTGTCTGTGTGTGTGTCTGTGTGTGTGTGTGTGTGTGTGTGTGTGTGTGTGTGTGTGTGTGTGTGTGTGTGTGTCTGTGTGTGTGTGTGTGTGTGTCTGTGTGTGTGTCTGTGTGTGTGTCTGTGTGTGTGTCTGTGTGTGTGTCTGTGTGTGTGTGTGTGTGTGTGTGTGTGTGTGTGTGTGTCTGTGTGTGTGTCTGTGTGTGGTCTGCTGGTGTCTTGCCTAATGTAGCGGGCATGTGCTATTGGATTTGCAGCGCTGTCTCTTTTTAATGGGACACTGATCTGCTCTGGCTAATTGTCTGTTGACATGTGCCCATGCAGAGCGAGCGCTCAGGCCCGGGTCTGAAGGGAGTGGCCTATCCATCAGGGCCTAGCGCGCCGCTAATGTGTAATGTGACAGGCCAGGGCTCTCAGCAGCCCGTAATGGCCGAGCTGTTAGCCAGCATTAGATTGCATCCGTATCTGGGCTGCATTAGTGTGAACTCCTATACTTTACGACACACGCACACACTCATACACACACTCATACACACACACACACACACACACACACACACACACACACACACACACACACACACACTCATTAGGGAATTGTCATCCATTTAGACAATTCGCTTGTTCAGTTTTATTACAAGTTGTCCTCCTCTCGTGCCCCCCCCCCCCTCCTTCCCCCCTCCCATCTGAACACTGCAAGCTTACAGTATACATGGACTTGGATACATTATGTCACATCCGTCTCATGTAGCACTCTCTGGAATGTGTCTGTGATCTTGAAGTCTCGCCTCCACTTTCAGTTTCTTTTCATTTTCACTCTCTCTCTCTCTTTCTCCTCTCTCTCTCTCTCTCTCTCTCTCTCTCTTCTTTCTCTCCTTCCTGTTTGGAGTCCAGCTGGTTGTCATCAGCCAAGAGCAGGCGAGGTGACTAAACTTGCGTTGGGATGACACTTTCCCTCTCTTCTCACTTTCTCTCTTGCTCTCTCTCTTTCTCTCTCTCCCTGCCCACAGCTTCTGCTTCCCTTCCACTCTTCCTCCGTTCAAGGTTCTCCATTCTTCCTTGCTTGTTCTCTCTCTCTCTCCCACACTCTCTCTCTCCCCCTCTCTTTCTGTGGGAAAGCATGCAGGAAATAGTTGAGACCCAGAGGGTAGTCCTGGAGCGTAACTTTCCCCTGTGCCCCTTTCACTTACAGCATACCCTACGGCTATTGCTCTCTTCACCCCCTTTCCTCTCTTGCTCCCTCCTTCCTTCTCTCTCTCTCTCTCTCTCTCTCTCTCTCTTTCTCTCTCTTTGTCTGTCTCCCTCTCTCTTTTCTCTGAGGACTTGTGAAATGAACCTCCAGAGCGCTTCCCTCAGACTGAATGCCCGCGATCATCACTTCCTTTTATTTACACTGTAAACCGTCCGCAGAGAAAGACAGAGACAGATGTCCAGACCAAGATGGAGAAATCGAACGCGATGAATAATGTATGCACACATATTAATGGCAGGGAAAAAAACTCCAATGAAATGAAATGAGATTGGCTGACTGAATTGGGGGTGGGCGGGGGGGGGGGGGTGGAGAAGACCATCTTGGTACAAATGGTTCTGGACATTTCCTTTCTCATCAAGTGGAGGTGCTGTCAAATCAAAAGTAGCATTGTAGCATAATAGCAATATGGATAATGGGTAATGGTTGATTATAAAACGGAAAATGAAGGGGAAAACTAATTTTATGGTGGAAAAAGATGGATATCTCTTGCACTCATTTTCTAAGAGTTAATTCTGCTGTGTAGGCTTGGAAAAAACAAGTGAAGTCTGCTCATTCTTCTGCTAGCTTGGCATCTGCTGCTGTTTGTTTTTGCTTGGCGCTGTTGGAGGGGGATGTTTCAGGAGAGACGTTGGTAGCTGCTGTTGACTGTTAGATGTTGTCGGTGATTTTCGAGCAGCCTACTTGTGACGCGTTTTCTTGGCCAGAGAGATTATCCACGGCGATTAGGCTGCTTTATTTTAGGGATTAGGATGTAACAAATATAAATCCCCCCTCTCCCTTCACTCTTTTCCCTCTTTCCAGCAATCTCTCTCTTTCTCTCTCTCACACACACACACATTTTTATGCACATATACGCAAAGACGCATGCATGCAGGCAGTTACATACTGTACACACACACACACACACACACGCACGCACGCACGCACGCACGCACGCACGCACAGACACACACGTGCACACTTATTCAAGAAGAGAGATCCGCAGGCCAGACCACACACACGTGCAGACATGTACACACACACACACACACACACACACACACACACACACACACACACACACACACACGGACACAGACAGCAGCCCTCAGACACCCACGCGTCAGAGAGGAAGTGTGTTCTGAGGGCCGATAATGGGAGCGCTTCCTTTTTGCATCACACCCTCTCTGTCTAACCCCCTCTCTGTCCTCTGGCCTGTCACTTCTGATGCCTACCGCTCTTTTTACACACACCACCCCTGCGCGCCAACGTTTTACACACATTTGTGGAGAAGTGGTGCGCCCGTCCAAAGTCTATTTTTACAGGTGCCAGACGCGGCGTGCCAGAGAGACTGAGGGAGAAGGTCTGCACTCTGTACGCGAGCTCCGCAAATAAACTTTATTCATGTTTTTAAAAAAGATTTCGATCTCACAGGATCTTCATCGGTATTTTTTACACACACACACATACACACACACACACACACACATACACATGCTCACACACATGCAGTGCACACACAAAGAGAGACCTTTACACACACATTCCTCTAACTAGTTTGTAATTGACCACCCCCTTCCACATTACTTCTGACAATCTAGTTCTTGCCTTATTTATTTGTACACACACACACACACACACGTTCACACTCACACACTCTCACACACACACACACACACACACACACACACACACACACACACACACACACACACACACACACACACACACACACACACACACACACACACACACACAGGCTTAAATTTGTCCAAGGCTATTTTGGACTCTGTCTTTAGGGGCCTATTTTTGACCTTGCATTCAAGATGTGTTTTAGAGTTGAGCAGTACAACCATAATCAACACCTTATGCCCTCAACGGCAGCATTGCACAATGCCCTCACTCTTCCTCTCATTATTTTCATCATCTCTGGCCTCCCCTTTAGTGTGTGTGTGTGTGTATGTGTGCATGTGGTTGTGGTATGTATTCATATGGTTGTGTGAGAGTGTGTGTGTGTGTGTGTGATCGTATGTGTGTGTCTGGGTATTAGTGTGTGAGTGTAGCAATGGAATGACCAGCATGGCAGACTCTCGGCCCACACCAATTTGATTAGATACATGGAGGTGGAAGTGTGGAAAAGAAGGGAGCGGTGCAGAGGTGCAGATGAATGGAGAGAGAAGAGAGGGAGAGAGAAGATGGAGAGAGAGAGAGAGAGAGAG